>NC_132894.1:13816598-14120432 GCF_030463535.1 Salminus brasiliensis | reverse complement strand
TATTTATTTGAATTTGATACATTTGGTCATGCACTTCATGTGAAGAACATCCTTTCAACCAATGCTATCCAATGTGGGGGGTAGTGTTCTCCTCCAAGCATGTTGAGATGGAAAGATATGGTGATGCTTCACATGACTTAAAGGAAGCATGTACTAGCCTTCACCCTTCCTATGTAGGTAGCATCATGTTATATGGAAAGAGCTAGCTAACAGGAATTGGAAATTATGGGAATGGTGGGAAAACTGGGAAAAACACACAAAAAATGTATCTTTTAAAAAAGTACATGGGAGAAGACTACTTCTGAGGAGTATGAGCTGCTGGAATACTATATTTTAATATGAGCACAAGATGCTATATCTCTGTTGTAATGCATTTGGTCTGCAAATGGGAAATCTATCACAAAAATAAGGTGCCCTGCCAACAACTTTATTAGTTTATTAGGTCTTATTAGGTGAAGTGGCATTTTTTAAAGGTTGTCTAACCTCCCTTTTATAACAGTTACGGTACAAAGAAAAGTCGGAGAGCGTCCTCTTCATGCACACTAACCCCCAGACTTCAGACAGGGATAAATTACACTTCTGTGTTCAACCCATCAAAGCAACCATTACTAACTTTCCACTGAGATTGGTTAAAACTATGGCTCTAGTTTTTGAGACATGTTCTTTATCTCGCGCTGTCACGGGGAAATGGTTTGGAGATAAGAGGGAACGAGGGGCACACCTTAATCACGGCATTATGTATGCGTTGTTGAGTGACAGCTGAAGGATGACTAACGCCGCTCCAGTTCTCGCGCTTATTTTCCCCTTCGCCACGCAAGCTGGCGTTGCTATGGCGCCCAGCTGCATCGCAGCAGCCCAGGCTGGAGTCTGCAGAAAGCACAATGAAAATCAAACAAGATAAAAGGGTGCAGGTAAGTGGGTAAAGAGTAGAGGCAGAGCACTCAGGAGAGAAACCACAGAGAAAGCTCTCTGTCTCACCCCCTCTCTCTCTCGCATATACATACAGTACACGTCGTTTTGTTATATTCTCTCTCCTCCCCTTCTCTTTCTCTCTACCTGCTTCCATTCTCTCTGGCCTCCCCTGCCTCTCTCTCTCTCTCTCTCTCTCTCCTTTCCACTTTCATAGGCTCCCCTCTCTTTTCTTGCCTACCTATCTCACTTTACGTCTCTCCCTCCATCTCTTCTCTCTCTCTCTCTCTCTCTCTCTATCCCTTTTCCTTTCTTCCTTCTCTTTTTAAGTATATATATATATATATATATATATATATATATATATATATATATATATTTATATATACGCACACATACAAAAATATATCCATATATATGTATATACATACAATATACCTAAAAGAATAAGTGTAATAAATAAAATTCATGTTAATTGTTAAATATATGTGATTTAAACAAACAAATTTACTAAACAGACAAGTCAAGTCAAGTCAAGTCAAGTGGGTTTTATTGTCATTTCAACTACATACAGAGTACACAGTGAAACGAAACAACGTTCCTCCAGGACCATGGTGCAACATAGACAGTGCATACAAGACACAAGTGCAACACAAACAAACAAGTGCGGACAGACAACACAACACAGTACAGACCAGAGAATAATAAATAATTGCCGGTAGTGTGCAAATTGTGCAATGTGTAATAAATAGAGTCCAGTGAGGTAGTAAAGTAAAGTTATTAGTGCAATGCTTTGTGCAAAAATGCTTCCCCTTTTTCCTGGGGTAAATGGTTGGAGAGAGAGAGAGAGAGAGAGAGGGAGAGTGTCCAGGTACCAGAAAGATATCAGTTCAGAAGTTGAGTTGTGTTGAGGAGTCTGATGGCTTGGGGGAAGAAGCTGTTGCAGAGTCTGGTCGTGTTGGACCGGATGCTGCAGTACCTTCTTCCTGATGGCAGGAGGGAGAACAGTCTGTGTGAAGGGTGGGTGGAATCATCCACAATGCTGGTTGCTTTGCGGATGCAGCGGGTGGTGTAAATGTCCATGACGGAGGGGAGAGAGACTCCGATGATCCTCTCAGCTGTCCTCACAATGCGTTGGAGGGACTTGCGGTCAGAGGCTGTGCAGGTCCCAAACCAGGCAGTGATGCAGCTGCTTAGGATGCTCTCTATGGTTCCCCTATAGAAGAGGGTGAGGATAGGTGGAGGGAGACGGGCCTTTCTCAGCTTCCGGAGGAAGTAGAGACGCTGCTGGGCTTTCTTGGCTGTAGAGCTGGTGTTCAGGGACCAGGTGAGGTTCTCCGCTAGGTGGACACCAAGGAACTTGGTGCTCTTAATGATCTCCACAGAGGAGCCGTTGAGCGGAGAGTGGTCCGGTCTTGATTTCCTGAAGTCAACAACCATTTCCTTGGTCTTCTCTACATTCCAGTGAAGGTTGTTGACTGTACACCAGTCTGTCAGCTGCTGCACCTCCTCTCTGTATGCTGACTCGTCGCCTTTGCTGATGAGACCCAGCACAGTTGTATCATCGGCGAATGTTATGATGCTGTTAGAACTGTGTTTCGCAACACAGTCATGAGTCAGCAGGGTGAACAACAGAGGACTCAGTACACTGCCCTGGGGTGCCCCAGTGTTCATGGTGATGGTGCTGGAGCTTCTGTCTCCGAACCGGACTAACTGGGGCCTCCCTGTCAGGAAGTCCAGGATCCAGTTGCAGAGGGGGGTGTTGAGGCCCAGCAGGCTTAACTTTCTGGTGAGGTTCTGTGGGATGATGGTGTTGAATGCTGAACTGAAGTCTATGAACAGCATTCTGACATAGGTGTCCTTCTTCTCCAGGTGGGTAAGGGAGAGATGAAGGGTGGTGGTGATGGCATCGTCCGTGGAGCGGTTGGGACGATATGCAAATTGCAGGGGGTCCAATGAAGAGGGCAGTTGGTTCTTGATGTTCCTCATGACTAACCTCTCGAAGCACTTCATGATGATGGGCATGAGAGCTACGGGACGGTAGTCATTGAGGCAGGACACCATGGACTTCTTCGGCACGGGGACGATGGTGGTGGTCTTGAGGCACGTTGGGACAGTGGAGCTGCGCAGGGAGACGTTGAAGATGTCCATGAGAACATCTGTCAACTGGTCTGCACACTCTCTGAGCACTCTGCCGGGGATGTTGTCTGGTCCTGCAGCTTTCCGTGGGTTGACTCTGCGCAGAGTTTTCCTCACGTCCACTGCAGTCAGGCACAACACCTGCTCGTCCGGCTTGGGTGTGATCTTTCTCACCAACGTGTTGTTCTGTGCCTCAAACCGTGCATAAAAGTCGTTCAGGGCATCGGGGAGGAAGGCATCACTGTCACAGGACGGTGGCATTGTCCTGTAGTTTGTGATTTCCTGGATGCCCTGCCACATGCGCCGCGTGTCACCCGTGTCCTTGAAGTGGTTGTGGATTCTCTGGGCGTGTGCACGCTTTGCCTCTCGGATGGCTCGTGACAATTTGGCTCTTGCTTTCCTTAGGGCCGCCTTGTCACCCACTCTAAAGGCCGAGTCGCGGGTCCACAGTAGCGCACGCACCTCAGGAGTCATCCACGGCTTCTGGTTTGGGCGTGTGGTGATGGTCTTGGAGACAGTGACATCATCAATACACTTGCTGATGTAGCCAGTGACTGATGCTGTGTACTCCTCCAAGTTAACAGAGTCGCCTTCAGTCGCAGCCTCCCTAAACATGTCCCATGCAGTGCACTCAAAACAGTCCTGAAGGGCAGAGATGGCTCCTGCCGGCCAGGTTTTCACCTGCTTCTGAACTGGTCTGGAGCGTCTGATGAGGGGTGTGTAAGCTGGAGTCAGATACACAGACATGTGGTCCGATAACGCGAGGTGGGGGCGGGGCTCGGCCCGGTACGCGCTGGGGATGTTTGTGTAAACCAGGTCCAGCGCGTTCGCTCCTCTCGTGGCAAAATCCACATGCTGATGGAATTTAGGGAGGACTGACTGGAGATTTGCATGGTTGAAATCTCCGGCGACAATGAACAGTCCGTCTGGATGTTTGGTCTGCAGATCGCTGATGCCCCCGTGCAGTTCCCACAGTGCCTCCTTAGCATTAGCATTAGCGCTAGCGCTAGGCGGTATGTACACGGCGGCTATCAGCACGGCGGAGAATTCCCGTACTAAATAAAAAGGTCTGCACTTGACTATGATGAACTCCACCAGCGGAGAGCAAATAGGTAAATTAATTATTAAATATATAAATATACACATCTCTCTCTCTCTCTCTCTCTCTCTCTCTCTCTCTATCTATCCTTTCCCCTTTCCCTTTCTCCCCTCTCTTTTCTTTACTACCTCTCTCTCTCTGTCTCTCTCTTGTTCTCTCTCTCTCTCTCTCTCTCTCTCTCTCTTTCGTTTTACCTCTCCCTTTCTCCCTTCTCTCTTCTTTACTACCTATCTCACTTCACCTCTCTCTCTCTCTCTCTCTCTCTCTCTCTCTCTCTCTCTCTTTCTCTTTCTTTCCAGTTCTTCTTTCACATTCTCTCATCTCTTTCCTTCCTTAGCTATCTCTCTTTTTCACCCCCCCCCTCTCTACCCCTTTCCTTTTCACAGGCTCTCCTCTCATTCTTTCACTACCTATCTCACTTCATCTCTCTCCCTCCTTCTCCTTCGCTCTCTCTACATGGTTTGACACATTGTGGCTGCATTACTGTAGTTCCTAATTTTTTTTCAATAATACCACTCACTGTTGATGGTGGAATATCTAGGAGGGAAGAAATGTCACCAACTGACTTGTTGTTGCATTGGTGGCATCTTTTACTGTGCCACGCTGGAATTCAGTGAGTTCTCTAGAAAATCCCATTATTTCACTAATTCGTTTAACGGCAGGCTAATGGCACTGAAGAAACACCTGAATTCAATAATAAAGTCCATATAGTGTGTATCCCTCTCGAACAACTGAAAAATGAAGAAAAAGAGGGGAAATTGGGTGAAATTTTTAGGACAACTCAAAGAATGAGAGAGCGCACTCTCTCATTCTCTGAGTTGTCCTAAAAATTTCACCCAATTTCCCCTCTTTTTCTTCGTTTTTCTTCGTTCCCCTCGTTTCTTTCTTCCTCTCTCTATCCCTTTTTCTCTTCACCCTTATCACATCCCCATCCCTCCTGCTCTTACCATAACCTTGCTATATCCCTCTCTATATGTTTTCCTCTCTTTCTCATTTTTTTCACAGTTATTCTAATAATTGTCACCCAATTTCTCCTGTTCCTCCCGTTCCTATCCCTTTCTCTTTATCTATACCCCATCCCATCATTTTCCTTACACCTCTTTCTCTTTATCTGTTTCTGTGTCTTTCCCTTTGTCTCTCTCTCTCTCACTTACTTTCTCTCACACTCTCTCTCTCCTATTCTCTCAGTTGTTCAAGTGATCCCCCCCCCCCCCGAATCTCTCTCTCTCTCTCTCTCTCTCTCTCTCTCTCTCTCTCGCTGCATGTTCTCTTTGTCGAGTTTTGCCCCCGGATCCGTTGAATAAACATGTGATCCAAGTGCAACAACTTCGCCGTTCAATCTCTGCGCTCCAGGCCATGTCACAGCAAATCGCAAAAGCAGGTATGTAGAGAACACTCCCCCTCTGAAAACAGCCCAAAGTGCAGGTGCAAGACAAAAAAAAGCACACTTCTCATCTTGAGGCATCACCTGCATCTCCCTGGTGCAAACGCACAGTGCAACACAGCACGATCATTTGAGGCAAAAGTGTACGCAGTGTATAGGAGAGGGCATGAGCACAGAAGTGCTGTTTGTTTGGAGTCAATAATAGATCTTCACAGACAGCACTGAAAGAGAGAGACAGAGAGAGAGAGAGAGAGAGAGAGAGTGAGAGAGAGTGAGAGAAATACAGCTTTATCCACCCCCTCAATGACTCTTGAGGTAATTCTCCCAATAATGCAGGCCCAATTCACACAAACACACATGGGGCATCTCTCACGGCTAAAAACAGAGACGCTGGTGGAGTCCAGCTCAGAAAGACGATGAGGAAATAGTGATCAATCACGGCGGGGACTATTTGGGGCTGACAGTGTTACATCCTTGGACTGTGCCTCAGCGTGCGAGGTTAGCCGGAGTGCTGAGAGAAGTGTCTGTCTCACTGCGAGAGCAGCAGAATTAGGCAATTATAGCCAAATAAATCACTGCCTTCATGACCGCCACTCTTTGGGAGAGGGAGATGGAGGCTGTTAAAGCAATGGTTCCTTTACAAATTTTCACAATATCTGTTTGGTTTGTCTCAATTTGGCTCCTTTAGGTTTGTGCTAGTGGCTAATGCACTAAGTAAAAGCAGCTTATAGATCTAGTGTGAACTAGCATGCACTTTAGCAAGTACGGCCCCACCGGTAGGATTTGCCAGGGCTGTTCTCTGCTTGGCATGATCCCGTTGGTGGAATTGAAATGTTCAGCATAGATTGGCCTCAACAATCAGCTTAATTCCACTAGTTCTATCTAACCTGCTTCCCCCAGCATAACACTGCCACCTGTGATAAGCAGTTTACCAGTCATAGAGGCCACAAATCTACTCGCTTTAAGCTTGTATGTGCTAGTTTAAACTTGTGCTTAAGATACACTCAAGTGGTGTGTAATAGTAATGTAAACATCCCAGCTGCAGGAAGTACAGAAGCATGAAGACCAGAACCAGCAGGTTCTGAAACAGCTTTTCCCCCCAAGCAATTAGGCTGCTGAACGGCCAGTGCTACAGTCTATTAGTCCAGTCCGTCACATTTACATCTATCAATGTCAAAATGTAATAGTAAGGTAAACATTTCACAGATTATGTATTAAACCTGTACATTTTAAACCTGTACAGTGCAATAACATATGTACCCTGTATCGATAACAGGGTTGTGGGTTCGATTCCCAGGCTCGGCAAGCTGCCACTGTTGGGCCCTTGAGCAAGGCCCTTTACCCTCTCTGCTCCCCGGGTGCTGGAGTTGGCTGCCCACTGCTCTGGGTGTGTGTGTGTGCTCACTGCCCCTAACACGTGTGTGTGTGAGTGTGTGTTCACTACCAGATGGGTTAAATGCGAAGGAAACATTTCGCAGTACAGTGTACACAGTACAGTGACAAATACGTGCACCTTTTTCTCTCTCTCTCTCTCTCTATATATATATATATATATATATATATATATATATATATATATATATATATATATATATGTGTGTGTGTGTGTGTGTGGTTTTCCTACTATAAGGGACTATGCACCTAAAACTCCCCTTTACACCTGAGTTAATGTGATGTGACAATAAACGTGATTTGATTTGATTGTTGACTTTAATACTGTATAGCAGAGCCGGCTGCTCAGAATCGGACTGGCAAACATTCTGTCCTTGTGTGAAGCACTGGGTAGAAAAAAAGAAATTATAGCTTAGACCCAGAAGAAGAAGAAGAAAAAGAAAAACACATTTGCAGAGTCTGTCAAGGCTTAAAATATTCTGTAAGTTTTGGTGAAGGCTAAGTAATGTCTTGAAAATAATGTTCCCTCTAGTTTCAGGGACCAGTAACATCAAAACGCTAAAAAAATGGACACATCTGTGCCCAGCTCACGTCGCAGCACTTGTATCTGTCAGCACCATGGCCTCATTTGCCCATATCAGCACCTTCATAATTCCTCCACTGTCACTATCAGGTACTTTAAACTGTCCCTGTTAATATTCAAAGTTAACAGTGATTTTATTTTCAGTTTGACAAGTGTGTGACAAATCATTTGTATTACCTGTTGCTTAATAAGTGAAGGCCTCTTTATCTTTCTTTTTTTTCTAAAGCCTACTATGGTACACTGACTAGCCACTTCCAAACACTTCCACCTTGATAAGTGGTAAGCAAATTCTTTAGATGCCGCCTAGGTGGTATATATATATATATATATCATCATACTAGTAATATTTTTGTTGCCACATAATAATGGGACCAATGTCCGGAAAACGTAAAAGAAAAAACATAAAATTGAACTGAAAATGTTACCTTTTGGTTTGTTGTCAGTGCTTTTAGAAGTGACACCAGTTTTGACAGGATCTTCAAGAGTCCCAATGTTGTGCAACCTGGGCTTACGACAGGGCCTACGCCAAAGACAATCAACAGTTTAACTTGCTAACATGGTTCCCATTTAATTAATTGTCCTACAGTCTTCTGGTAGAAATTCTACTGTATTTCTCTAAAATGATTACTTAAAAAGTCAGTACCTATCAGTCTCACTTAGAAAGTTTCCCTTATTTTTCATTTATCATTATGTGCTGCTTATAAAATGGGTGTTTTTGTGTAATTCACTTTTACACCACTATCATAAATACAAATCATGCTGAGTGCCACCTCATGTCAGCTTAAGAGATATAGAACTGGCTTCTGAAGTGACATGGAGGAACCATATCGACTGATAAGGTAGACTGACATTTGATAAGGTAGACTGACATACTGGATTTTACACAAATATGACAAATATGAGTAATGCCATTCTCACAGGAGGTCTCCTGTAGCTCCAACTGGTGTGGTAATGATATAGTATAATAGCGGTTGTTCCCCTATAACAGGTACAGTGATTTCAAGGCTGTTGTACATAATGTAGCAATACGACATTTATACTTACTTAACCAACAGCAAAGCAGGTCTGTATGTAATAACCCATCAAGTCATAATGGTTATGTGTGATACTAAATCAGGGATGTTTAAGGTATAACTATCAATGTCTAACAATATATTTGATTTTTTTTTTTTTTATTTCCTGTTGCTTCACTTGGTCAGCAGATTGGCTTGTGATGCAGTACTAAGTTGATGAGTCAGAGTGCAAAACCCCCACATCAGTAGAGGAGGTCCCTGTGCTCCAATGTTGACTGGCTGCCAATTCACTCAGCCAAATGTTAGATTAATGTAGTAGAGCATTTTCATTGTCCTGATGATTACTGTAAGATGTCCTAGAAAGTTGTCTGTTTTTTATTTCAGAGCAAAATACAGATACAGCTTAACAACAGGTATATGGCTCATCACCACACATAAATCCCCAATGCTTGACTACTGAAAACTTTGCAGGATTTACACTTACACTGTATTTTAAGCGACTCCCTGTCCAGCCTGAATTACAACTTGTCAGCTAGAGTTAGCTTGTGTTAGCCTGATTATACCAGAGCAGTTACTAGGTATTAGCTGTCACTCTGTTAGCCCTATATAAATGCATTAGACCATTATTGCTGATTTAGCAAGTTAACAGGTTAGGCAAAAGTTGCAGTAGTTTAGTCAGGCACATACTGTACATATCTGCTGGGGCCTTTTGATTTCAGTCATTGATTGACAGCTATGATTCACCCAATATAACACGACCAGAAACTGAGGGTAGTGAGATCATTATGCAGACATCAGGAGGTCCTATGGGATAATTATAGTTTCCCAGACCCCCAGTACCCCCAGTGTATGCTGTGTGTATTTGGTGTCCTAGAGTCTTAGAAAAAGTTTTGTAGCCTTGCCAAACAGACATGTTTCACCAACTTCTCAGCACTCTTTCGTTTGATCATGGCCTGATGTGCTGGTTAAGAACATGAATATGAGTGAAATTACATTCAGTTGAACTGGCTGCAATCAAGCCTGGTTATGTTCAAGCAGCTGAATCTCATCAATTAAATTTAATTAAGTTAATGCTTGAGTAACTAAGGGTGCGATAACTTTTCCACATGGATTCATTATAGACACCTTATTTCTCCTAGAAATAAAATAGCACAGTAAAAAAGGATCTCTTTGTGGGCGGCACTGATGACACAGTCCTTGCTCTGGTGACTGTCTATGTGGAGCTTGGTGTGCTCTGTACTTGTAGACGCAGATTTCCTTTTGCCGCCCAAAAACTGGCCATGTTTGGTGTCAATGGTTGTGTGTGTGTGGTACATTGTGGTACTTCTTGAATCTACAAGAATTAGATTAGAGCATGGATGGATGGTTCTCTATGTTAAATATGACATTTTATGTAATATATGTGTGACACATATGAAATAATAGAGGGAAATCAGAAAGGGGCCACATACTTTTCCACTACACTGTATATTAATATTCATTCAGCTGTTTTAAATATCACCCCCATCATCGTCATTTATCATCATTTTTCATTAAGAGTTCCTTAGAAAGTACATCTTTCTCCACATACAACCACAAATTCCATAATAATAATAATATAGTCCCTTGGGTAGGTCCTGGGTCTGCCCCAGGATCTCGGTTTAGTGGAACCTGGGGAAATTCTAGACGGATCCAACCAGGGGGGTGTCCTTTAACATGCCCAAACCTCATTTCTCTGTGAATTTATGGTAGAAGTGAGTATACGTTTGTATTGCAGAGCTTCACACTTATCTCCTAAGGAGAAATCTATTAAAAATATAGGTTCCTTAATGGTTTTCAGCTTGGCTACATTGTTCAAGGAGGAACATGAAATGGACATATATATATATATATATATATATATATATATATATATATATATATATATATATATATATATTCTTTGGAACTCTGGAATGGTTCTTTACACTGACACATCTACTTATGAACATGGTTTTAAAGAACCAGTTGTGGTTCTTTACTACATACATGCATTCCACCCACCTATACTATGTATTGTACTATACATGTTCTACACAAAAATCTGCAACTATGAAAGAAGTAGGCTAAATTGAAGTACTTTCAATTTTGGGTTAAATAGAGCATGAGAACATTAACATAGAGGATAAAATGATTAGCTTCTAATTACAAAATAACACTCTGGTAAGACAGGTTTAGACTCACAAACAAGTTATAATTGCAGCGCCTGTCAATAAAAAATAAAAAAATACATAAAAAATAAAAGGAGTAAAATCTATAATTATGCTTGTGTGATGTCATAAAATGCTTGTGTGACGTGGCATGGAACAGGTGCTATTACGGTAGGTCTGTCTGCTAGAACACCCATGTGTGCATGTCCTTGGCCTGCTAAATTGATGGAATAGCCTTTGATATATGAATACTGATTACTTGCCAATGTTTAATGCTCTCGGTGTGGAAAGTGTAGCAAGTATATAAACACTTGTGCGAGCTAGATAAACATTTACATGAATATCAACTCCCCATACACACACTCGCGCATACAAACAGCAAGGCATCCATTGTTTATATCTGTTCTAAAATGCTTTGGCAAATTTTTTCATACCTCACTTTAATCTCTCTTGAAAGCAGAGTTATGAGATGGCTGGCGGCTCTTATGTGTGTTGACACACTCCTGGGCTCATTAGGATAACTCGGCGTAAGAGAGAGGAGGAAGTGGAACACAGCAGAAAGTGAGAGATCACCTCGGCGGAGCTCCGTTCTGTAGATTTTAATGGGGGCTTGCTTCACACTGAGCCCTAAAAAGCACTTTGATCCCACCTGTCAGTTGGAAAACAGAAAGCTGAAGATTAGTCTCTTATGGATATGTTATTTCATCCTTCCTCTCTCTCTCTCTCTGTATGTTTTACTCTGTTCATGCAGACCAAAGTTTTACCATGGTAATAGAGGGACATGGGTTATGATGCTGTGAGGTTGGATGCCATGAAAGCTTATTTATACAAAACTACAAAAGTTTATAGAATCATAACAACTAAAAGCACCATTGAAATGCATGAATGGTTCTTTGTGGTGCTTAATGGGTCTTCATATAAAAGGAAAACATATCTGGATACCTTTTAAATACCATGCATCCATCCCTCCATCCATCCATCCATCCATGGTGTTTATCTCACCCAAATCTCACAGTGGAAACGTCCATATTCATCCACGTTATTTTGTTTCGTCTTGTAAAATGACCAATTTTTTCATTCAGAGGAAACGCAACCTCTAGTGATGAATAAAAGACAACTGTCAGAGTTGACTCATAACTGAAAATTGACTCGCAACAGAGACAGTACAGTACACTGCGTTTAAAGATTCGACTCTCCATTATGAGTCATTCTCAATGGTGAGTCGACTCTTCAAACCCAACATGACTCTATTGAAGCAACACCTACAAAACTGTAAAATGTCATTTTATTATCTCAAGCTAAACTTACACCTTACCTTAAACTAACCTTAACCTACACCTTAATCTACACCTGAAAATCTTAACCCTTATTCTAAACCCAACCTTAACCACACTGAAACATTCAATCTCTACCGTTTCTTCAGTCAGTTTGATCCATTATTTTGTTGTTGAGTCCAAAGTTCATAAAGCAGGATTTTCTCCAACCTGAACCCTCATTGCTGTTTATTCAGTTCTTCTTCATGCGTGTATGTATATTTTGCTCAACAGTGGAACTAGTGGACATGCAAAAAATAAAACGACCAAACAGGTTGTATTTTTTAGACTGACAAAATCAACCTATATGGCAATTTCTATGTGAGATCATATTGAGTAATCTATATGAACACATTTAAAATATATTTATTAAAGAGCCCAACAGAAATGTGCTGCTCTGTATTCAGGGTGTTGTCTGTATAGGCCACATGGAAAGGTGACTCTGCTGAGAAGCGACATGAGGACAATATCTTGAAAAGTAAACATGGTAAATGTGGTATTCAGAGGTCAGTAATACAGGGTTTAGGATAGTGAAACCCTGTAACTTGGCTTTCAAAGATTGTGGCTAAACCGGTAGCCTTGTGGATTCATAGGCTAGTCAGGCCACGAGCACAGCTACAGATCAGGTGAGCTGCTGCTGGAACTGGTCTGGGTTGCACAGAGATGTTAGCAAACAATCCTCTAACCAATATATCGATGACATTCTGTAACTGTATTCCTGTTATATAGGTTATATAGGTTTCACTGGCAAAACCTACTTACAACCAAGGTAACTTTAGGCCACGTATGGTTAAATCTTCATAAAATATAGATCATGTTTTTTATACATAAAAATATTCAGGACAAGGAGTAATGTCTGTGTGTGTGTGTGTGTGTGTGTGTGTGTGTATTTACAAATCAAAAACTGACATGCTCTTCCCAGTACTACATTTACCATAGCAGCTGTATGATGCTGAACACAAAGGCAATATCTCATTCGCTATAATATCTCAATTTATTAAATTATTTAGCTGTATAAGTGGAGTTTGCCTTGAAAGAACAGTCTTCTTCTCTCTCCATTGTTTCTTTCTGGCAAGGAGCTGTGAACATAAAAATAAATAAATAAATACATAAATAAATAAAAACATGAAATGATTGGTGATGATAAAAAGCATCCAGGTGGCTCCGAATAGACAAAAACAAAACTTGAGCAGGTGATAGGTAGACTGCATTGTAAAACATTTCTTTTTTTGGCTATTTATTACATTATTTATTATTCCAGTAACACAAAAATATTTTCCCTTATAAGTAATATATATATATATCAACACTAGAAACTGCCATGGGCATTTTCTTTAAAAAAAAAAAAAAGACCTCTTGTTGAAAAACTATTCTAAACATTAGCCATAACAAATGCCTGCCTAAGTTACAAGACAAGCAAAATATTTAAAAGCAAAAGGAAATAAGAGCAGAAGGCAAGAAAGTTCATATGGAAAACTACATTTTACATGAAGAAATGTCATCATGGCGGCTTTCATCTGAACAGAACTGTCATGTCAGTTTGTAAAGACTAGCCTACACTTCAAGAGGTCATTACTACTCCAAACATGCCACTTTCAAACACTCCTCTCCCGCACTGTCACAATACTCATAACAGTAGAAGGCCTGAAAGCATATAATACAAGATTCACCACATCAGAAACATGACCTGTGGTTTGAGCCAACAAGACACTACCAGAATGCATGTGTTTTTGGGGTCCTTGCAAGCATGAAGAACCACTCACCAACACTGAGATGTTTACAGACCTTCGGATGACTTGCTTGACAAAAGAAACCCTGCCTGACACATGGAGGACTTCTTTTGACATTTTCTAAATAATGCTTGATTCTTCAGTTAATTTTATGTAGGAACAAAAGCAAGGATTTATTAACAACTCTTTGGGTTCGCTTTGGGTATATTTTGCAGCCTTATGTTCACCACAGTTTCTCCATTTGAATCAACAGTAGGTTTTACCCAAATAATAATTTGGCAGAATTGCTTTGTGGTAAAAACACACAAATATTAATTTTTTTTAAAGATTTTTCATGATTCCAAAATAGATAACTATACCACACACTCAGCAAAAAACTACTTTATTAATTTAAGAGTGTGTGGGTGAATTGCTGATAATTCTGTATTGATTACTTTAGAGTGTAAGTGTAGAGTAATGATATTTTAGTGTTCATGTAAAAGGTGTTTAAGTTATAAAATTATAAATAAAGTGATTTTAACTGTGGTGAATTAGGCCATGCTCTCACTCTTAGTGTCTTATACATTGTATCAGGTAATGGCCTTTCAGTGCCTGAAAAGCCATCTGAGGCTGCACATAGAGAGAGAGAGAGAGAGAGAGAGAGAGAGAGAGAGAGAGAGGGACAATGACATAAGCGATTCTAGGCCTGGAAATGAGATGTTAATTATTTTTCAAAATATGGCACACTTTTTGGTGTGTAAGCAATGGTGGCACAGTAGCTTCAATTGCTTTTGAACAAATTGTGACACTTTCTGCTTTGGGAATAATGGTGGAAATGACGTAAGGACATTGTGAGGACAGCTGAGAGGATCATCGGAGTCTCTCTCCCCTCTGTCATGGACATTTACACTGTCCGCTGCATCCGCAAAGCAACCAGCTTTGTGGATGACTCCACCCACCCTTCACACAGACTCCAACATGACCAGACTCTGCAATATCTTCTTCCCCCAAGCCATCAGACTTCTCAACTCCAGAGACTGAACTGACGTTTTTTTCTGTTCCATGCACACACACTCTGTATGTAGTTAAAAAGACAATAAAGCCCACTTAACTTAAACAACATTGCAATAATTGATGACAATGGTGTATTAAGAAGGGGCAAAATCACAGGTTTTGTAAATTATGGTGTAATATTGAGGGGATGTGGGCACTCATGTGTCCTCCTGCCCTTAAGGGTTTAAACATAGAGAACTTTTGTGACCTTTTTGTTGATTTGATCACTTATGTTGAATCAACTCCAGATGCAGCCTAAATAAAGAGAATTGTCTGTTATTCTGCCAAACCCTGGTTTGCTTGTGTTTTTTATTATTTACATTTACGGCATTTAGCAGAGTTGAGTTGAGAGTTGAGGTAGCAGAGTTACGGCATTTAGAGTTGACATGCCTGCCGATTTTCTACGACAAGTCTTGTCGTGATCTTAATATTCTAATGTGCATGCTTGATTGGCACCTCTCTGTTGGTGACTTCTGGCTTGCTTCACAGCATGTACAGCAGGTGGCTTTGTGAAGCCCACTGTGTTTGCTCACTATAAACAATTTCCTGCTTTTGTGTGGCAATGTCTTAAAGGTTCTTATTCACTTTAGTAGGTGCATTCAGAGACACCAAACAATGGTGCTGGATGAACAAATAGACAAACAAACAAATTAACAAACAGTGGACAGGTTAGCAAGTTTATGACTTTTGGTCATGATTAGAACCGGAGACAGGGCTATGGGCACCAAAGGCTCATCAATGTGACCCATGTAGACCCCACCTCACAATTTACAGCTTGTGATCTGCTGGATCTGCTGCTCCATGCTTTGAAATGTCAGATTTGATGTGGTTTCACATGGGGGTACTTTTGCTGTGGCTCATTGGTGTATCCTGTATTGCAGAGATCAAGTCCATCCATCAAGTTTGCTGATGATACTACAGTCATGGTGCTCATCTCTTCAATCTGACAGCCTATAAGTTTATGAACTTTTTGGAACTTATAAAAAAGAAACTAGTGGGCCGACATCACATGATAGTTTATGTTTAGAATAAGAGTTAAAGTTAGGTTTAGGTGTAAATTAAGATGTAAATTAGGGTTAGGTTAAGATTAGATTAAGGTGTAGGTTAAGGTTAGGTTAAGATTAGGTTTAGGTCTAGATTAAGATGTAGGTTAAGGCTAGATTTAGATGTAGATAAGGGGTATCCACAAGGTTAGGTTTCGGTGTAGATTGAGATGTAGGTTAAGGTTAGGTTTAGGTGTAGATTAAGATGTAGACTAAGGTTAGGTTTAGGTGTAGATTATGATGGAGGTTACAATTAGGTTTAGGTATAAATTAAAGTGTAGGTTAAGGTTAAATTAAGCTTATGTTTATGTGTAGATCAAGGTATTGGTTAAGGTTAGGTTTAGGTGTAGATTAAGATATAGGTTAAATTAGGTTTAGGTGTAAATTAAAGTGTAGGTTAAGGTTTAATTAAGCTTATGTTTATCAAGCTTATGTAATCTTATGTAGATCAACTGGTACTGGTTAAGGTTAGGTTTCAGAATTGATTAAGGTGTAGGTTATGGTTAGATTAAAATTAGGTTTAGGTGTAGATTAAGGTGTAGGTTTAGGTGTAGATTAAAATGTAGGTTAAGGTTAGATTAGGAGTAGGTTTAAGTGTAGATTAAGGTGGAGGTTAATCCTAGATAAAGATTAGGTTTATGTGTAGATTAGGATGTAAGTTAAAGTTAGATTAGGAGTGGGTTTAAGTGTAGATTAAGGTGTAGGTTAAGGTAGATTAGGAGTAGGTTTAAGTGTAGATTAAGTGTAGGTTAAGGTTAGATTAGGAGTAGGTTTAGGCATAGATTAATGTATAGGTGAAGGCTAGATAAAGATTAGGTTTAGGTGTAGTTTAAGGGGTAGGTTAATGGTAGTGTCAGGAATGAATTAAGGTGTAAGTTAGGTCTAGATAAAGATTAGATTTAGATGTAGATTAAGTTGTAGGTTAAGGTTAGATTAAGATATGGTGATATTAAAACATGTCCCATGAACAAAAGTGTGTATTTTATTATTGGTATTAATAGTACTTATTTATATTGCTTACATTTTAGTTTTAGCATAGAGTAAAAAATCTTCACTGGTCTTAGAGATTCCATTCTGTCTTAGAGCCATAATTCCAACAAAGCGAGAGGAAGATGAATGAATTGAGGTTATGGTCTCATGGCATGATGGAGGTAGTCGTGCTTGGCAGTGATTCTAACCCAATTAGGGGCAGGATAGCTGTGAGTTGTGAGTAGATTATTGTGAGTAAGGCCACAGGACCGACAGGATAAATGACGACCTGTCACCGGGACTTGTAAGGGACCTGCTGGCTGAATATTCTTAAAGGTATCAGGCCATTGAACACGCAGGTTGGTAACAAGCTAAACTTTGGGGGGGGCAGTCAGGCACTGATGTGTAAGTGCTGTTTTTGTCTACTCCAGCAAAGCAAAATGGTTTGATTAAAATACAGTAGGTCAAAAACATTAGAAAGACTTTAGAAGTCAGTTATTACCAGTGATAATAAAAGTATGATGGAATTTTTTAATGACTTGAACTTGAAATAACCCCATGCCATGTTTTACTGAAAGAAAAAAGCTTCAATTGAAACAAGTAGAAACTGAAGACTGCAGATATCTTGGAAGGGACATGGAACTGTGAGTGTTCAGTACATGGAACTGAGATACTGTGAACCTTAAACACTTGTAAAGGGAAAAAAATAAGCTGTAAAAACAACCAATAACATTTTGAGGCAACATCAACTCTGGGACAATATGTTAAGCAATGATAAAAAGGCTAAAAGCTAATGTTAGGATGACTGGAGACAGGCCAAATGTAGCAATTATGCAGGGAAGCCATTGGGTGAGCTACACGTCTTTTTTGTTTGTTTATTTTTGTATTTTTCAGTTTTCAGCAAAATTCTACCTAGGTAGTTTTAGCCTAGAGAAAGTTTTAGATTTAAGAAAGTTTAAAATAGCAGTTTAATTTACATTAGTGGAAAACAATAAAGGGCAGTTAAGTAGCTTAGTGGCAATTACAAGGGCAAATGTAGTACAGCTATCATGGTAGATGGTAGCTGGCTAGCTAAAAGACAAGTTCTCTAAGTAAGTGTTTGCAGATAGCCAACATCACATTCAGCAAACACTTCACACCAGAGGTTCTCAACCCTGCTGCTGGACACCCCAGCATATGTTAGTGTTTTCTGCTCTTGCCCTCCCACTACCAACTCCGGAAGGGCTTGTTAATTAGCTTGTTGTTAAATGAGGTGTGTTGGATAAGGACAAATAATGAATTGTGCAAAACAGGGGGCTTCATGGACCAGGGTTGAGAATGACCGCTCTTGTTTGACCAAATAATGAGGCAGTTAGCCCAGTTCCATTGAAATAACATGACTAAGACAGATTTAATAAGTGTTTAGTAAGAAATAAGTGTTTATAATGACTGCATATACTTTTTAAGAGCCACGCTCCAAACTATTTGTCTTTACTTCTGTTGGGGTGAGGGTGAGGCTGGCGTCTTACCTACCAAAATAAAATCCAGCTTGGCTGGTACTTGATGGCCAAATTGTTTGAAAAGCTAGCCAACCTGCCATATGCTTGTAATCTAGCTGGTTAAGCTGTTTGACCAGCTTAGCTTTTAACCAGTATTTAGGTTTTTATTTGATTTTGATGGACTAGTGGGTCTATCAGCATGACCAATATGACCAAGCTAATTAACAAGTTTAGTCAAACTGGTCATACAGCTGGACCAATGTGATCAGGCTGAGCTTTTTGGTCATGCTGTTAAACCACCTTGGCCATGCTGGACAAAAAGCTTGGTCAGACTATTTGACTAGCTTGATTAGGTTGTTCAAGACTGGAAGATCAACTAAACCATCAATCTCAAATGAACACATACGCCATGCTGGTCAAGGGCTAAGCTGATCAAACAGTAAAACAGTTTGACCAGTTTGAACTGGCCAGGGTGTTTTTATTTTTCAGCAGGGTTACCTCAGCGGAATTAGACTAACCCTGTAATCAACTTCTGTAATTACATATAAGTAGTATAACAAAATATTACAGAAATAACAGATTTAAACAATTTGAGGTAAGCAGTGAAGGGCAATCATAAGGGATGGCCCAAAACCTCTCAACTATCATCCAGAAAAGCTTGGAGGAGCTCAGCTTTTCCAACTCTGAGACAGTTTTATACTCACGTTATTATGGTTCTTAGCACTGGTTTCATTTAACATCTATCTTAAAAGTGTTAAGAGTTGCATAATTAGCTTTTGTGTGTAATTCAGTGCTGGAACCAGATAAATGGTTCCAATGTTGGACAGATAAAGCTGTAGATCCATTTACTATTCTATTCTATTCTATTCTATTCTATTACTACTGTATTTGCAGCAGCAAGTAGCTGTAGCGATTGTTCACAGCAGTGAGAGCTCTGTGCTATTTGATTTTCTCTTCAGGGAAGGCAAACACGTCAAAGTGAGCAAAACGCTGCCAGTCGGTAGTTTATTATGCGCCACAACCATAAACACCCTGACCTTGGTTTTCTGAGCAGACGGACCATGGCGATTTTTAGTACCGCTATAAAACATGTACTTCTACTCTCATTGCCCTCACCCATTCGCAGTCACCACACCAATCACACACACACACACACACACACTCAGAACATTGGAGTAAAGGACATGGGAGACAGCTGCAAGAAAACACACTTCCCCATTTCAATCTACTGCTGGAAATTAGAGCAATATTCAATCCGAGACACTGACTTATTCAAGCTGACTACTGACTCAAGCCACAACAAGCGCTGCAGAACACTGACATTAAGCTAATCCAACCACATGAGAAACTGTAGTGCGTAACTACATAAATGTAGAGTGTAGCATTTCCCCTACAGTCACATGCGACTTGATCCTGTCATTAAAGCACCCTGTCATACAGACTTGAGAGTTTGACACTAATTGGTAAACAGGAAGGGACTGAGTGTGAACATGAGTCAGATTTAAAATTCCAGGAAGACTGATGAGGCAATCTACCTGCATAATTTACAGTTACCACAAAATTACCATTTTTGTCAGTAGGAGCGGCACTACATGGATGCCACACTTTATAAATACATTGGGACACCTGTTTATTCATTGTTTCCTCCCAAATCAAGCATTTTAAAAAATGTTCCTGCTTAAGAGCATTCGTTAAGTAAGGTTAGTTGGATAATCACCAGTCCACCACATCCCCAACACAGTTCCACTCTTCCACAGCTCAATGCTGGGGGGGCTTTAAACCCCTCTAGCCTATACCTGGCATTAGACATGCTTCCAATAGGTTTATGTTTATCAGTTCCAGAGAGTCCTGTTCTATTGGCAATACTGCTCCTCAGGGTCTAGACAATATATTTGTGCTCCTGGGCGCAACTTAAAGTAGCTGAATGCATTCATTAAAAGAGATGTCTGCAAACATTTGGCCATATAGCATATGCATTGTCGTTTATGGCATTTGGCTGACGCTCTTATCCAGAGCAACTTACAAGGTTACTCGTATTACAGAGGAGAGGAAGTCTTGCCCAAGGACTCTTATTGGTATGGCGCTGCATAATCACCCAGACCAGAAAAGGAACCCTGATCTCCCACATGGTGTGGTAGCTTACAGGCAGGTAGTGGCGTTATCTGTTGCGGCACATCAACCACATGTCATACGCTTTTCATAAATGATAAATGGAGAGAGATATTAGTGTCAAGTAAATTAATTTGAATAGATTTATTTTATACAAACAATGCATGAAACTTTATTCCCCTCACAAGCTCGTCCACTCTCTAAAACAAATTAAACACTGAAAGGCTGTCGATTTTATAGTTTAAACAAATATGTGAAATTAAGAAATACGAATCTATGCACATTTATTCTAGAGGGTGGATCAGTGTGTCCCACAGCTCTGCTGTCCTCCACTGCCCAGCTCTCAGTACTACTGGCTGTAGCTCAGACACACTATATAAAAGTACACTGCTACTACTGCCACAGGCTCTTTGTGGGTGATGAGCATAAGCTGTAGGTAGTAGGTAAATCTGGACTTTAAGGGTTTAATCATTGCTTGAGCACAGGTTCTGATCAGAAAAACGTCTCAGAGAAGGCCAGACTGCAGTAAAGGAATGATAACACAGGCAATAATAACCACAATTTTTACAGGACTCTGTAAACCTCTGGCTTAAATTATTACCCATTAATCAGCTAACAAAGGTTTGATTGATATATTTTGTCCATATTATTTTTAATGGACTGAATTTCTAAACCTATTAAAACTAGTTTTAATATTGAGCCATTCTGAATTACACCCATATTCATTCATATTTGTTTGTTTTTTTTAAATGATAAGCTGTTTAAAAATCAATTATATACAGCTCTGGAAAGCATGAAGAGCCCAGCCTATATCATCAGTTTCTCTGGTTTTACTATTTATAGTCAGTGTGTTTAGGGAAATTAACATTTACATTGTATATCATAAACCATGTATAACATTTCCCTTAAATTCCAAATAATAATATTGCTATATAGAACATTTCAAACAAATGACAACTGCTCAAAACAACTGCTCAAATAATACAAAGAAATGATTATAATAATTATAATGCAAATAAGTTATTATTCAAATTTAAGCAACACAGTACTAATGTTTGAACTTTGCAAGCATTCAGGTGAAATAATCTTGACAGCCAATCACAGATTTCATGTCTTGGCAGGCTCTCCACATTGCTGTTGGGTGACTTTATGCCATTCATAGTGTGCAAACTCTAAAGGTAACTCAGCTTTGTTTGGTGAAATAATTTGGTCTCTCTTATTTTTTTCCATAAATATATCAGCATTATATATATCCCCCTAATGCTGGATCTTACTAGTCTACACAGTATATGTATAATAACATAGAAACAGAAAACCTTAGCCAGGTTTTGGTTTGTCCGAACGTATATGTTGCTATAGTAACTGAGCAGGGTTTAAGATTTATGAAACCAAATCTGAACAGAAAACCTTCCGGTGACATGCTGCATTTTATCCTTTCTTCCAAACTGGCTCAACTCTGCATCACTCCAAATCTCCCTCCAACAAGTTCCTCAAAGTTGGAAGCAAGTTGCTTCAGTGAACCCAGTGATTTCTATAAAAAATTATAATAATAATAATTCTGTTATTTCAGACCTGTGTAAACATGATCATTCTGTGTAAACCACAGGGTCTTTAAAGGCTCAGCAAATCTGATGTTGTTTACAACCTCCACCAACCCAGTTTTTAGTTTGGAAAACAGAAAAGACCAACAACATTTTTATCTCTGAGCCAATTCAGCACAAAAACTAATATAAAGAAAACTGCTAGAAGAGAATCATGAAAGGCAGTACACAGGTAAATAAGGTGCTTTAAGTTTCTAGTTTAAAGTGCTGTGCAGTGGAGCTGGACTATTGCTATGGCTAATCAAAGCTTAGCAGGTTATAAAGGACATTGAATTTACCACCATGCTGACTGGCATTAGCTTGATTATACAACACAAAGTGTGACCTCTCACATACTTAAAAAGCTCAAAACCATTAGAAAGTATTTGTTATTTGTTGTTGTTTTGATGAGGTTAACATTAGCATGGTTGCAAATCGGTCATTTTCATGTTCTGCTGGCTAAAGCAGTATGCGGTATTGTATAGCAGCAATTTAGACTTATTGAGACTCATTGAGTAATTTACATACTTACTTATTGACTAAAAAAGTTCTTAATTAGCTATTGTAACTTCCTGTAAAACTTCCCGCCCAACCCTGTGTCAGTGCCTATAACAGCATGCATTAGTGGACAGAGCATGGATAGGTCAGTTCACTGCAGCAGCTGTTTAGGCCAAAGGCTGGGCCATTTATTCATACTTAGCTCAACGTCTTTCCTAGCAGCACTGTTCAAAATATGTTCCCATACTCTGATTTAGCCCAAAACATGAGCATTCCGTGTGATATGCGATATGGTTACTTGACCTCCCACAATTGATATTCTGCTGCTTGGAGCCTCTGAAAAACACGGTTCCCTTACTTCTCTCTTTTTCACACCTTATCGCCTCACAATTATCACGGCTTTGTATCGTCCCAAAGTGCAGAGGCCTGGTGTGCTTTAATGCTGCTGTTTTATGTGGAGACTTCTAAAGACTGGCTTGAGCTTTGTAGAGTTTGGGCAGCGCCTTTGAAGCCATCTTATCAGGCGGTGGGGCAGGCAGATAAATGCAGGGAGCTGTGGATTGGCTGGAGGACAGTAGGCTGTTGCAGGGGGTGCGGGAGAAGATGAAAGAGAAGGAGATAGGGCCCCTGAGAGCACACTCTGGTCCAGTCATGGACATACACACACACACACACACACACACACACTCACTCACACACACACACACACACACACACTCACTCACTCACACACACACACACACACACATAGCCTGGCACCCAACTTACCACATTGTTTGTTTCCACCTCAGCCAGGTCCAGTAGAGGGAACAATACTCTGTTGTATTATAGAAGCCAAATGGAGGCAGAGATAGGTGGACACTTGCTTATTCTCTCTCTCTCTCTCTCTCTCTCTCTCTCTCTCTCTCTCGCTCTCGCTCTCATTCTCCCTGTGCTGTATTCTCTACTGGTCTTTCATTTCACTGATTAAAAGATGCACTCGAACATTTCCTTCTTTTCTGTTGATGTAGATGCATTGAACCGATACACTCTCAGTGCCCAATAACACCATGGGCCCTATTGTAGCGATCTTTTGGCGAGCCGTCAACTTGTTCTAGGCCGTGTCGATGTGTCTTGAAACGTGCAAAATGCATTTACTTAATCTCTTAATGAATCATGGGTGTGTTTTGGGCGTAAAGTGCAATAAACCAATCATCATGTCATTCGCCATTCCCTTTAAGGACTGTGGCTGCGGTCTGACTTTGGAGGATTGCTATTTCATTGGTGCAAAGCAAGGGTGTATGTGCGTTGAGAATTCACTTCCAAGATAGCAATGACTTGACTGTTGACGTCTACCTAGGTTGTTTTCAGACAGTGGAGCACCTGTGTTTTTCGTTGCCAAGATAGCAATACGCTAGTAATTTATCTGAACACACCTCATTTCGAGACCACCACACCTATTGGCGTAGATAGACTGTTGGCAGGGTGTAAGATAGCAATGGGCATCATGACGCGCCTTGCGTATTCCTGTAATATAGGGCCATTTGTCCAAAGGTATCTGGACACCACTTCTAATTAGTGCAATTAACATCTTTAAGATGCACCAGTTGTTCACACAGGTGTTCAGTTGCTTGTATGCTCTCCATAGAATAGCATTGCCAATAGACTCAAGACAAGCCACACCTGAGCCTAAGGTCACCACACCCAGGGGAATAAAGCCCCCCTGGCTTTTGAGCTCTACTCAAAATCTCTTGGAGGAGTTGCAGTGGCATTTGTGATTCAGAACTAAACCATCCCACTATTGTACTTGACCTCACTAGTGCTCTTAAGGCTAAATGCAATCAAATCCTTAGAGCAATATTCTTACATCTAATGCAAAGGCTTCTCGGCAGAATAAACACTCAACCAGCTTTGTTATGCTAGTCATACTGGTCAACCACCTTGGTCATACTGGTGATGCTGGTCAACCCGCTTGCTCAAACTGGTCAAACTGGACTAATCACACATAATAAAAGGAACTTAAAAGCACAGAGTGAGGAAGCCAAACCCAGGGTAGCAAGCAGGTTCTAGGCAAGCGCTAAGCTAAGAGCAAATCTGGCTGCAATCTCTTAAGCTTTTAACTGCACATCACGTCAAGAGGGCACAGAGAGGACAGCAACAGTATCAAATAAGACTCTGGAATCATTACATTACACAGTGTTCCTGTTACAGTGTTTAGAACAAAGCTATGCTATGCTCCGTTGCTCCAGTGAGCAATTATGGTGCTCACCAGGGTCAGTGATGAGACCAGGATAGGTTAAACATAGGCTCCATCTGGGTTGTACACAGCACATAAGGCCTAGATGGGACCTAGATGGGACCCAAGTAGGCTTTAAGGATTCACTCAGAGCCCATACCCACCTGGAACCTACCTTGCCCAAGTTTCATCCACGCGAGCCCACTAGAGCATGTTGTCTGGGTAAATTATCTGAAAACTACCAGATACCTTAAATGGTGCACAAGCTCGAGAAAGCAATTGTGAATAAAGGAGCCAGCAACTAAGAAGCCAACTAGAGTTTCATCTAAAAACTTGAGGCAATAGCAGATTTTAAAGCAGTATCATTGCAGCATTTACTAAACAGTTACTGAAGTGCTTGGAGGACTATACAATAGACAATAAAATATCAGATGGATGAGAATGAGATTAGTCTGTCAGTACGACAGTAGGGGAGGCATCCAGAATGAATTGACCTCGGTCGATGTATAAAAAAGTGTTCAATCATGACCATTCCTGCAGTGTTAACTGTCATTTTATTACCATTCCCACAGGAATATAAGTAGGGTGTACCTACTTTCCCATAATTACTGGGGGAAAACAAAAATTCATTCTCACCCACGCAATCAACACAAAAAACAGAGGTGCTACTGCTACCCCAGTTATCATACATATGTTCACCATAATAGGGCAAAATCTTATGCAGGTATGCCACTTTGGAGCCAAAAATAATGCAATACTTTGTTGAATATTATTATAAACATTTATAGTAGCATAAAACCTTCATACAGTGTCGACCTGCCACCATTCCCACCCCCCTACAGCAGAGGCTCCAGCTACATCTGGGAAGGTTTTATGTTGTGTTTGTGAGTGTTTGTGGTGAAAGGTGTATTTGTCAGAGTGTTTATTGAGTGCTCAGTGAGAGGGTCACACCTTGTTTTCTTCCCAAATAAAGCAGTCAGTCCCTTTGTGCTGGGAGCTGTCCTCTTCCCCTGACCCCCTGACCCTGCTGCAGCCACCCGTGTGAGACATCAGATGAGTATCAGCATGTGGTCCCCCTGACCACTCTGCTCTGGGCTGCCCGCTCTAACCCTGCTTATGACTGCAGCCTTCCAGCAGGATATTACTGCTGTCACATCAGCCAGCACATCTGACCTCTCCAAGAACATACACACACACATACACACACAGACACACACACAAACATGAGGAAAGACAAAGAGATTTCTGACACTGATATATCATTAGAAGTCACAAGGCACAATTTGTACTTCAGAAGTTTCAAGTAAACTTTAAGCCAAATAGAGTCCATGTACAGAACTACTGCCACTGTTTTCCATTTCTAATACCTGACTGAATTCTGGTTGGACTGTTGCTTGTATTTACTGTCAATGATGTAACTAGTACTTTTTTTTATTTGTCCTAACAAAATTGTTTCTGCCCCTAACAAAATTGTTTCTGCCCCCCTTATAAAGCTCCTGAAAATCTAAGCAAAGCTCATACCTGTCATACATGATGCTAGATATCCTATATCCTTTATACTATATATCCTACTATAGATATATACTACATATCCTATATACAGAGAAGCTACAGCATGCAAACCATGGAGAAAACTAAAAACGGAAATACATCATTTTCATATATATATATATATAAGTAAGTCAGGTAAGACAGAGCTGCTGTACATCCTGGGAACTGCTGGACTTAAAACGATCTTGCCATCTCCTTTGAGAACTCACTGGTCACTCCTTCTACAGAAGCTCGA
Source organism: Salminus brasiliensis (assembly GCF_030463535.1). Taxonomy (NCBI): domain Eukaryota; kingdom Metazoa; phylum Chordata; class Actinopteri; order Characiformes; family Bryconidae; genus Salminus; species Salminus brasiliensis. The sequence continues at coordinate 14,093,992 of NC_132894.1, read as the reverse complement.
AGCCTTGGTGTAGTCATGGATGATCAGTTATCCTTCTCAAGTAATGTTGCAAACGTAACTCAGTCATGCAGATTTCTCCTGTACAACATCCAGAGAATTCGTCCACTCAATTCTTCTCCAGAGAGGCCGCCCAGGTGCTCGTTCAGTCTCTCGTCACTTCCGGACTTGACTACTGCAACTCTCTTCTGGCTGTTCTCCCTTTACACACCATCAGGTCCCTGCAATTGATCCAGAATGCAGCGGCACGGGTTGTCTTCAACGTTCCTAAATTCAGCCATGTCACTCCACTGCTGTGTTGTCTTCTCTGGCTTCCTGTAGCTGCCCATATCAGATTCAAAATCCTGACGCTGGCCTACAAAGCCAAGAACAGACCAGACCCTCCATACTTGATGGCAATGGTCAAAAGCCGATCTGCACCAAGAGCCCTTTCGAGCTTCAAGTACAGCTCGGCTCGACCTGCCATCCCTCAAAATCCACGAAAGACAAGTCCAGGCTTTTTTCTGGCACAAGTGGTTGCATATAGGTGCAGGTACCTGTAGACCATTAGTGTTGTTGAGATGGCAGGACTTAAAAAGACATATTTAAAGCTGTAAGAATCTGCACCCAGCATGTTTGGTGACTAAACACTGATGTGAAATTCATTTTACAAAATTTTACACAACTGAAAAAGGGGAGGTATGACCCCCTTACCTTAGCTAAGAGGAAATTGGTTTGGATGTTCAGGAACAACCACAGAACCACCAAGGCATGGGCCTGTCATTAACTGGAAGCTGCTTGAACATCAGGGTCACTGTCTACAGACAAGCTAGATTAACATCACCATGGACTGGGAAGCTGCCCCTGCTCCAAAATAGACACCTTCAATCTCAAGTTTGCAGTTGACCACATCCCTTCTGATACAGTTTCTTTGTTAGAGTAGACATAAAATGGAAGAAGTTAAGATTAGACATTCAACACCAAGAAAACTGTACATATCAGGGGGCTGTTTGGAACTGGTACATTGCACAAAAAGTATGGAAAAATAAAGGCAGAGGACTTCCCTCAGAATTCTTAAGCATCACCTCAGACCATTAGCTAGCTTGGTTAAAATTTGGAGACAAGTTGCAACAGGATACTGACCACAAACACACAGCAAAGGTGGTTGTGGAGTGGATAAAAACCCTACCCAGAAAGTTCCCATTAATATCTCTGTAGTTTCTCCCAGACAGTAATAAAGACACCAGACAAAGGAAACTTTAGCAAAAGTCTCCCGCTCCTCAAATGTGTCTCCTGAGATAAAGAGCTCAGTAATGTCACATGTGTCTCCTCTCAATAAAGCTCAGATTTGTCAATATAATAATGCTGGTTCACTAAAGACAGGGGTCTCAATACAAACTCAACCATTTCAACCCTTTTCAGTGATGATGCTGTGAATTACTTTTTTATTTGGGTCATTTTATTCACCCTAATAACTGCACATCTAACAAATATATGAAATCATCTTTTATTTGAATAAACCAGCAATCATTTTCTTCGCAATGCAGAATAATTGAAGTCCAAGAAATACAAGGTTGAAGAATAAAAGGTAAAAGTGATTGCACAGTTGTTTTCATTGTGTTAGCTGAACTGAATGTGTTTAATTGGGGTTACAAAGTATTAGTCCTTAAGTTCTGAAGGATTTTACTAATGTTTTTATTGCCTTGCTGAGTAATTCCTCATCACAAATGTGGAATCTTGAAAGAAATGAAGTCAGGAAAAGAAAGAGATCAAGTGTCTAATGTGATTTTTCTTAAGCAAAATTAGGTAAAAGTCCTGACCTCAAATAAAAGCTGGGTCCATGCCAGGCATTTAATTGAACTCTACCAATTCTGCCAAGACAAGTGGCCAGATTGCCAACCAGAATTTTGCCAGAAGCTTGTTGATGGCTAACAAAGCATCTCGCTATGGGATATTTACCCACATGGAAAATGGGAAATGTACCCACAATTATATATATATATGGTCCATTCTATATGTATATGGATAAATGGACCGGTAAACGCTCTACATTACCTGGAATAACCTCTTATCTTACATTGAATATTATATATGAGGCACATTATATAATTGTGGGTACATTTCAAGATACTCATCAGTCAACTAAGTTATCATTAAAGTGTTAATTGTTTGCCTTAACTGTTTGCCGTAACTGCTGGCACAGATGTCCCAGTAGTGAAGCATTGCCAAGAGCAATGGGACTCTCTCTGGAGTAGATAAACCTTAAACCTATATGCACCATTCCGGATTCCATGCGTGGACTACAGGCCTATAAAGCCACAGCATTGAGCTGTGGAGCAGTGGAACTGTGATGGTGCTCCATCCAATACTTTTGGAATTGGGGCATGGAATGAGAAGGTATCCCAATACATTTGTTCATATAGTGTATCTTACTATCTTTCTCTCTCTCTCTCTCTCTCTCTTTTTTCTGTCTCTCTCGACACCAAGACTTCTGTAGTGTGACACCTTCTCTGCTTGCTGACAGCATATCAGTGCGTGTTTAGCATATGAGGATTAGCATACGTTAATTTAAACACACTGATGTGAAACCCTTCTTTCTTCTCAGCTCATTTCTTTCACTTTGCCGCCTATTCTCCCTCTTCCTCTTTCCTCTTCCTCTTCCCGTCATCGGCTTATCTGCACGGGAGGTGTGTGGATTGTCTTCAGATTGAGTGGAGTCTGCCTGCACGGTCATGTGATCAAACGTACAGCCCAGCGTTTGTGTGTGGCATCTTGCATGGACCTCCTGTGAAGCTGCTGTTCTTCAGAGAAAGGCTATAAAACGCTCCACAGCCACTCAGACTCTCGTTTCTGCTGCATTTTGGTAAAATATGAGCGAGTGACAGAACGCAAGACAAATACGACTACATTCCAGAGGCATTATGTTTCAGTGTAAAGTCAGCAGCAACTGTGTGTGTGTGTAGTTTCACATCATGGATTTATTATATGTGTGTTACAAATAAACAATACAAAGAAATCAACACATACACTGACACACACACACACACATACTGTAGATATACATTCAAAACAAGGCCCACATTTGTGTGTGTAGTTATACACACTGACCAAGATTATACTAAGTAGGGCTCCTTTTGCTCTCAAAACACCCAAATTCTTCATCACATGGATTCCACTGGACTGTTATCTGGTGACTGGAAAGGCCCCTGAAGGGCACTGAAGACATTTTAGATGACTTTTACTTTATGATATGGCGCATTATCATGCTGGAAGTAGTCTTCAGAAGATGGGTAAGGTATGTAGTTTAGTAGATAGATAGATAGATAGATAGATAGATATGAAGACAGTGGCATTCAAGCCACGATTGATTATATTAACAGGCCCTGAGGTGCCCAGAAAACTTCCCCCACACCATCACACCACCTCCACCAGCCTAGACTGTTGACACAAGGCAGCTTGGGTCTCTGCTTTCTGTTCTTGGTTGACTTAAGTGGAAGCTGACATGAGTAATCCTCCTCATGGTTCAACATGTTTTTGGTTGTTTTAGATACTTTTCTGCATACTTTTCTGTATAACTCAGTTTTGGGAGAAGGAACACACCCTAGACTCCTCCTGGTCCTCATGTCCCTTTTATACCCCAGCTTTTGAGACATTACACAAACGGTGAGATCCAGCTTCTTGCACAGGCCAACCGCTCCTTCTCAGGGCGTGGTCCGCATTAGTAAATTGTATAGAGTGGTTACTTGAGTTACAGTAGCCTTTCCAGTCTGGTCATTCTCCATTGACCTTTATGTTCCACAAGGCAGTAGCATCTGCAGAACTGCTGCTGCAGAACTGTCCCTGGAGATCTGGAGTTCTAGACACATGACCATATTAAAAAGAGAAAATTGCATTACTGATGAGATACAGGCCTTCCTATAAAAAAAAAAGGATAAAAAAGTGTTGGGTTGAGTGAATGTGTAAAATCTCAGGTTCTACGTTCAGACAGTCCGATTCAATGCTCACCTTCTGCTTTTCTTTGTCATCACGCTGTTAAGCCAGTCTTTCTTCAGTGGAGTGGTTGTGTTGTTGGGAGGAGGTGTTTGTATGCGTGTGTGTGTGTGTGAGCGTGTTACTGATATGATGAGCTGACTGATCCCCTCTGGCGTGTGTTGGTGTTCTGCCTGTTCTCACAGCCTGTGGCTCACTCTGCTCTGAGTGCTTGACATGTGATGGACCCATCAGGCACACACTGGCACGCTTTAGTGGAGGACGCGACCCTGCTTTAGAGTGGGATCACATCTTCTTCTCTCTCTATCACTCTCTCTCTCTCTGAACCCTCTGTGTATGTGCCAGGAAATCTACAGAACAAACATGAAGAGAAAACTATGAATCCAGAAAGAGCTCATCAGGCTTGATATATTGATTTTATTTTTGCTATATTCTACCACCCATTCTCTATCCTATCTTTGTGCATCTTTACACATACTTTGTCGGAAACGCTTAGCTTGTGCTTCCACTCGCTGGCCACATTGTCAGTTCTTAAAGGTACACTACACATTTACAGATGGTAGCCCGTCTGTTGCCATGCGCGGTTCGCCAGCCATCCTCTACCTCATTCATCGCAGTGCATCACAGGTTAAGGGCAGATCATCACCTGAACATATCCTGCCAAAAGGGACTCTGTGGTCAGTAACTGACCACTGATGAAGGGCCAGAGGATAATACACAAATTGTGCATCAACAGATGGGGCTACAGTGTGTTAGATTAGGCCTGGCGCTTAGCTCTGCAGGGTGGTTCATGACAAGGACAAGGATTCGGCACTCCTGACCCACAAGATAAGCGTTTCAAATAAAGTGGCCAGTGATAATTAACTACACATCTACAATGTTCTCAGATCCAACATCTTGAATATTCATCCGACCTCTGTCTTACTCTGGGCCCTACTGAAGGTAAAGGAAAGGTGTGAGGTTCAGTTGGTGAGTTTAAGTCCTCCATGATGATGTTGTTGCACAGGTGTCGCTGCACAGTAGAACTGTGCACCACCAATCCAGAGGCTTTTACACTCAAACAGGCTTTTTTCAGCTCTCTCAGAAGGCTTTCTTGGTTTTCTTAACCTCAAAATTAACCTTTACAGTTCCTATTGACTGCAGTTTCTTAAGTACATTAGGAACTAATAAATACATAAATAATAAACTAATAAATAAATAATAAACAGTCAGTCTTCTCCTGCTATGTGGACATCACTTTATTTTTTTGCATGCAGGGAGGGTTGATTGTTGCAGTAAGGTTTGAGGAGTCAGGGTATTAAGAAAATGTGATAAATAAAGTAAAAAAACAAAGGTTGCCTCACCTGGCTTTCCCTAATAATGCTTGTGGACAAGCTATAGCCCTAACAAGCTAATTAAGGTCTGAGACCTTGGTAAAAGTTACCTGAAAGCCCAAATCTTTGCATAGTGTCACTTTCCTTTTTCTACAAACCAAAAATACACACTAATTTTGCACAAAATGTTGAAAATGAATGTTTTACGTTTAACGCAATGCCTTTAGAAGATCATTTTACCTTCGACTCACCTAACTAATCACCTGGGGTGCTCAACAAAATGTCATTGCACTTGCTTTTGTTTCATATAATGGGTGATTCTATGGTATATCAGTTGCGGTGCCAAGTTACCATTTTTATTGCTTATTCTTTTCCAGCACTGGATCTTAGAAGAAAGCATTTTACTATAAATGGAAAAAAATGTTTTCACATCTCAGAAAATACCACATTTATGTATATTACATAATAAAAGTGTAATGTAGATGCCTTGTAGATGCTCACCTGACATCCAACCAACATTCAGCTAAATGTCTATAAATGCAACTAAACATTTTCGTCTTTTGAATGTAATCCTATACCAATTCCTAACCTTAACCATACCGTTTTAGGATTATGTTTGAGTTCAAGGTTTAAGTCAAATCAAATCAAAATTATTTGTGTGGTGCTTTTTACACCTGGCCTTGTCATAAAGCAGCTTTACAGAATCAGTAATCAGTAAGAGAAGAGTAAGCAATAGAGTAATAGAGAGGTTTAGGGTTAGATTTAAGGTTTAGGTTAGGGTAAGTATTTAAGGTTGATTCCATGGTAAGATTAAGGGTAAGGTTATGGTTAAGGTTAAGTGCAGGGTTACATTCAATAGACCCTTCAATTTCATTTACATTCAACTTAGAGTTCAGTTGCATTTAATAGCCATTCAGCTGAATGTCAGCTGAATGTCAGATGAGCATTTACGATGCATCTATTATGCACTATACAAGCAATGTTCATAATTCTTCTTCTTTCTTTGCTGACAGTGGCTTCTGTGAGTTTTTACCCTACAAATTCGCAAATACATAACATGGTGTTTAAAATGTTTAACCCCTTATGCTAACCCTAACATTGGGGGGAATAAAGCCAGGGACCCCCAGTGGTTCAGAGGAGTTTAAGAAGTTAACACAGTTGTACATTTTTTAAGGTTTTTTTCTGAGTCAATTTCACAAACCTCCTAAAAACCAGAAAAAAAGGAATGAAAAGAAATGAATTAATCTTCTTCCCATGATCTTCAGGAAATTCTTATGTCGCAAATACCTGTAGAATGTGTGTCTTACACAACAGTTCACATACTTATTAGGGGTGAATAGGCCTGGATAACAAGAATGAGTGAAAGTTATTAAAGCATGCGTTCACACATTAGTACAAAAAAGAATACAATTTGTGAAGTCATTTAACGATTATATTTCAAGGTAACGTAGCTCTAGTGGGCTTGGACAGCCAGAAATGCTATTTTCTAAGAGCAGTAGAAAGATTTATTAAAGGTTGAATTTGCCCCAAAATCACATCTAGTACATTTTTTTGCTTTTGTTGGAGTGACAGTTTCTACTGTGCAGGGAAAGCTTTTTAATAGATACTGGAGCATTGCTGTGAGGATATGATTGCACTTAGGGACAAGAGCATTAGTGAGGTCAGGATGTTGAATGATCACCAACCTACCTCAACCCCAAATCCCCAATTGATCCCAAAAGTATTCAATGGAGCAAGCACCATCATTCCAGAGAACACAGTCCCACTGCTCCACAGCTTATACCCCTCTAGTCCACACCTAGCTTTAGGCATGGTGCCAATAGGTTCATGTTTACCTGCTCCAGAGAGTCCTATTCTATTAGTAGTGCTTCTCTACAGGAACCAGACAAGCTGTGTGTGTGTGTGTGTGTGTGTGTGTGTGTGTGTCTGTACATAACTATGTATTATGTAATATTGTAATGGTTGCAGATTTATATGTTTACCATAATCAGATGATTAATGCATGTGTGTATGCCAATTGTTTAGCTGATTAGTTAATTTTCTCAAATGTTCATTTTTCTATGTGGTTTGACAAAGCACTCCTGTTTTTATTTGGTTCCTTGGGTTGGAGTCTAAGGGCATTTTCAAGATTGTTTTCTAGATCTTATTTCACCTTTAAAAGCACTTTAAAAATCTCAGCTCTCAGAGACTGACCCTGACTCTGACCCTAAACTTGAAATAAATTCAGTCAGATTTTAGAATCTTTTCAGATTTCTTATGACAGCATATCTTTACTCAAATGGATGATTTGTTTTGGTGCTTGAAATGGGTTTAGACATTCAAGTCTTAGCCTCGCAATAAAACAAGAGGTCTCTGAGTGTCCATTGGTCAGTTTCACGTAAAAAACATAGACAGACACATAAATCCACAAGTTACATACAGCAGAGACATCTCGCTCCATCTTCATGGCCTTGTAACTCCAGATGTAAGTCACGTATGGTCTGAAAGAGCGGGGTCTACAGATTCAGGAAATATTTCATCAATTTTTCTGTGCTGTATTATCACAATTAATATCGCAATTAATATTGAGAACATTCAACATTGAGAAACATCAAATTTGACATGCTGGCACATTAGTAGACTCCAGAGGTTTCTGAATATGCGCACGGCTTAAATTTATTTGTTTATTTTTTGCTTTGGTTATAGCAAGAATTAAATTAATAATTAAATAATAATAATAATAATAATAATAATAATAATAATTTCCATGTTTTTATTATTGTTTATGCTATTGAAGAGAAAATAATCATTAGGATCATCATTTTATAGATTAAAAATGTTGTGTTTGATGTATCATTAGCTACAGCGACTGAGTTTACTACTCTTAAAGGCCTAGGTTATTGACCTGGAAGCAACACACACGATGTTCTGAAGCACACTTTAGCTATAGTATGTTTAATGCCTGTTGTATCCACCTTTATTTCACACACATATTTGAAAATGTACATACCTTTACATTCCCCACATAAAGTCACATAAAGCCAGCCAACCATATCATATTTGAAGCACAAAGGCCTGTGTTGGCAATTATTGCACTTGCAAGTGATGGACGGAAGAGAGATGACCATCCTATCCACCCAGAGAATCTCTTGGATTCCCAACCATAGGTGACTTTGGCATCACCAGGTATTGATCTCACAAGTTCCTGACAAAAGGATCAACACTTGTCTTACTCTGTAAACCTTTACTACTTAATAATAATTTTATCATGCTCATAATTTTGCTATCCAGTATGACCCACAGGAGGATAGGTTAGTCTTTTTTTGTGTGGGTTCCTTCCAGTACTTGTTCCTCAGAGACGTTTCCCTGCCACTCTCACCCTCACAAAGCTTATTCAGGATCGAGAGCTGGATTTCTGCAAAGCTGCTTTGGGACGATGTCTGTTGCAAAAAAAGTGCAACCCAAAGTTTTCCCCTTCTCAAATTCCCATCCTTTTTCTTCCTCTTCTTCCTTGCCCTCATCTTCCCTTTTTCCTGTGTCCCTCACTTTCCTCCTCCCCCTTGAGCTGTTCTTTGGAGAGTGTTTGCTAAGCTCTCTGATTTGGCCTCACACGGTCACACTTCAAAGGGAAGAAGCCCGGATCAAATGTCTGCATCGCAGAGGAGAGCCTCATTGCGCAGTAAGTATCTGTGACATTGTTTTATGCTCATGCCTTTTCATGTCTACGTCCGTAGCATTTCAAATAAAGGCCCCGTGGCTTCTTCTTCTTTTTTTTTTTTTTTGGTCAGAAATTGGGATGAATTAGATTCAAATTCATGGATGGCCCCAGAGAAAATGTAAATACGCAGGGAAAGTTTATGTTAGATTTAGCAGGCTTGATCTCTTCTTGCTGCATTATTAGTGCTAGGCTCATTACAGGCTAATTGGAAGCATGTATTTACATACTAATTATCAAAACACGTAAATACGAGCTGCACCGTGCCAGCATTTGACCAGATGAGATGGGGAAACTACCTATACAGCCCGTAGCAAGATTGGGGGCGTTTTACAGAATATTGACAAGAACAATATCGAGCCTGATGAGAAACTGCAGAGATACGCCCAGTATGCAAATAAATGGCTGCAGGTTCTACTGGGAAAGATATGAGTTTTACTTAACAAGGCTGCACTGCCTAAACATCAAGTCAACCCTACAGGTCACAGTATTTCATCAAAGCAACACAGCTGACTCTGTTATATTACTTTCTTGAGTAATGACAGAGAAATGTTGCCCATGCTTAAACGATATATTCTCATTGTTGTCAACCAGAATTCCTTGCCATAGGCAAATTATAGTAGAAGTATAGTATAAGTTTTAAAAACTTGCCTAATTATGTCTAATTATATCCCAGAAAGATCACCATTAACATTTGCAGCCAAAGAAATCAATCGCTTTGTGGAAGCTAAAGAGTTTTAAAGGGAGTTGAGATTGCAGCCGTTAAAAATATCAAGAACTCTGCATACAACTGGTTTGTTTTAAGGTCAGATAAGACAAAAATGTTGTTGTTGTTTTTTGTTGCCAAAATTTAAACGCTATGAAAATATGTTATCTTATTTAAATGACCAAGTGACTTTAGCTACTTTTGAACAGGATCTGTGTGTCATGCCTGGCTAGGCAACCAGGGAAACACTTGACTTGAGTGAAAACAGGATAATGTAACAAGAAATAACTGAACAGAATACAAACGGGGTGCAGCAATCTAAGGGACACAACTGGAAAGAAAACATGTAATGTGGCAACCCAAACTGGGCAAAACAACACACCTAGGACTGGGAGGAAGCTGAGCGAGATGCAGGGGACAACATACAAAACAATCCAAGACGCTGAGCGAGGGCGTGGACGTGGTGACAAACGGAAACAAGAAGTGGCAAAAACAATGAATGTAAACTCGAAGCAGAGCTTCAGTCAAAACAGGTGGGCTTGGCTGGAGCAAAACAAGGCAGAGTCAGAATACCAGGGTTGACAAGGTAAGAAAGGGCTAATTGGCTAGTAGCTTGAAAGCTAGGTAGTAGGGCAATATATTATATATAATATTACAATAGATGTTACCTATCTAGCACAGCATTACTTGGTAGGCATGCTAGCAGTCCCCTATATCAGCCACTTCTGCATATTGTAGATTTCCACTGTGTCTCTTTGCCAATCATCTGGATGAAAATCAAAAAATGTAAGCTTCCGTTTTAGAGATGCATTTTTGATCAATACTTAAAAACAATATTTAAACATAGCTAACAAAGTTAGCACAGTTTGCGACAGAGGCCAATATTGGGGACGGCCGTTGTTAGGGGACTAACCACCATTACAGTTAACGTTAGGGTTTGGCGCTCTATTTTCAGGTTTGTTTTTACTCTTGTCCATTTGTGTGACACACATTCAGTAATATAGAAAGCATAAAATTCATTATTTGACTCAAATCTTCACATATCGGGTTAGTTTTTACACAGTTTTACAACTGTGGCAAGTTTGATGAGAATAATTCATTTGTACCTGTTGTGACTTACTTTTGCGCTTAGCCATTAGCATTCTGGTTGTGTTTGTAGAGCTGTCCAGTGTTGTGCTGAGCTTAGAAATTAAGCAGATTATGTTACTGTGCTGTATGTGATCTATGACCTGCATCTGTGAACACTTTTTTCTACTTCAAAAACAGAGAATGTACACATTTCCTGCCCAGTTAAACAGCCCTCTAAGCAACATTTTCTCAAGTGCCTAAAACCTTTGCACAGTTTTGCATTTTACTGACCTTTAACGCTTAAAAAGTGTAATTACAAACTTCTATTGCCAAAGAAAAGCCCCACCAGTGTACAGAAGCCCCTGTAGTTACTGAGTAGTACACCTTAGTGTGCAATAAGGCTTTCTGCGCTAAGGGTTAAGAGGTTTCCGCTCCCTTCCCTCCCATTCATAGAAGACTCACTCGTGTGCAACCTCTAGAGTTTTGCAGTCATGTTTCTGGTATAATGGAAAGAATAGAAGGTGGTCAGGCTCCCTTTAAATCAGCTATGGTCCGACTTTACAACAGCTGGTATGAAAGAACGCAAATGTGGCATGGTTAGGTCAACTGCATCTAAGCATGGTGGCAGCAGCGATGGGGTGGGGCAGACTGATGGCTCAGTAAGCCGTATGTACTTTGGTTTGTAATCCTGAGATGTGAATAAAGAAATGCTTGTGTTCCTGCATCCCATTCAAATCTCTGCTCTTTTGCTCCTGTTCTCAGCCACTCCTGAGCTATAACATTTCCTCACTCTACTTTAGTGGGTTTCTTTTTATAGCCCCCCCAACCCTTTCCATATCCTTTTCCCTTGCAGACATCCACTCAAATCCTCTCCTCCTCCCTCACTATCTCTCCAATCCCACCTTTTCGGCCCCCTTCTTTATCCTGCCTCCTCGTTTTAGCCTCTTCTTCCCTCTCGCCCCTCCTCTGTCCGCTTTTGGTGCCTTTGACCACCTATTCCTAGCTTTCCCCTTCTACACACCCTCACACACACACAGACAACTCTCTCTCTCTCTCTCTCTCTCTCTCTCTCTCTCTCTCTCTTTCTCTGTCTGAGTTGGACGTACGTCCCAGGAGGGCCATATCGTTGTATATTTCTGAAGTGAAACCCTTCCCTCTCTTCCTCCCCCTGGCTGACGAGCTGTGTTGTGGGATAGAATGGGTGAAGGAGAGTCAAAGACGTGAACACACACACACACACACACACACACATACACACACACACACAAGAAGCGCAATCAAATCCATTCTATTTAAGTGACTGCAAAGAACACCAAAAAAGTACCTTTGAAGGTTGACTGGGCTATTGAGACCTATGAGCACTATGCTGGGTTTGCACAGAATGGCAATTTGCCATTGATTTAGAAAGAAATCTCAAGCTGTGCAAATATATCTGGCAAGTTGAAAGATTACTACTACAGAAATAATTAATATGCAAACAGCCAAACTAGGGTTGGGATGCATAGTGGACTGAAGTGGTGAACCATGACCGTAAGACCTACTGTAGGCCTTCAGTTTGGACCACAAATGCCAACGAATTTAAATAAATATTTTCTGTATAATATTTTCTGCTAGCATTCAACTACATTAAGTTGCAGTCATTGCAAATGCACACACTCACAGCTTGTCTAGTCCCTGTACAGCAGTATAACAGATAAACATGAACCTGATGGCACCATGCCTAATGCCAGGCATAGGCTAAAGGGGTATAAAACTGTGGAGCAGTGGAAAAGTGTTCTCTGGAATGATGTGTGCTAAAGAGTGTTTGTGTATGTGCTGTGGTTCGAATCAGGTGTGCTGGACTGCTGCTGTGACCCGTGGCCAGAAACTGGCAATTGGCTACAGTCTCTCTACACCTATACATCTGCAAGGTGGAGCTACTAGGTAGATGTAGACCTTATATAGGCTGAAAGAATAAATTGTGTCAATAACCAGTCTAATGTCATCTTGTCTGTCTTGGACAGAAGCAGAATGATGATGATGCTGATTTGTTTCATTAAGGATTAATCACATCATGTAAAAAACAAAACATGTATTTTCAGTGTCACATATTTCATGGCCAGGAATCATCCCCAAAGATGCAATTAGCCACATTCTCACTGGAAAGAGAAGACAGGAGGGTCCCTTTCGCCTGTACTGCTGGGCAATGTAACACTCAGACAAACTGAGTGGCAGTCATTCTGCACATCAGAAGAGAAAAGTGCTGGGCTCCTGCTCTGTCTTCCAACAGGGGAGGAAGCTACTACTATAATGAGAACTGACTGCACATGGAAATTAGAGAATTGAGAGAATTGATGTCCTGTCTTGTGCCATTATTATTATTTTTTTTTATATAGCAAAAGTATAACAAGGTAAATAAAATGGTTCCTTAAACAGAATTCCAAATCAAGAAGGTTTAAATACCCATCACTTAATGTAAACATCCTCTGACACAGATGTGCAAATGTACACACAGAGCCTGTCTAGTTCCTGTAGAGAAGTATTCCCAATTGAGTAGGACTCTCTGGCACAGGTCAACACAAACCTATTGGCACCCACAATGCAAGGTGTGTGTTGGAGGGGTTTAAAGCCCTGTGCTGTGGAGCAGTGGAGCTGTGTTCTCTAGAATGATGGTTGGTGCTCCATTCAATACTTTTGGGTTGGGAAGTTGCGGAGGAGACTGGATAGTGATCATCCAACATCCTGATCTCTGCACTACACTCTTGTCACTGAATGCAATCAGATCCTCACAGGAATGCCTCAAAATCTAGTATAAAGCCTTCCCTAAACTGTATAGACAGCTATTCCAGCAAAATCAGGAAGAACTCTTTTTTTAATACCCTTGATTCCAGATGAACAATGAATCAGCAGGTGTCCCAATACTTTTGTCCATAATAAGTTCTATCTACAAACATAGTTCTTTATGAAACCAAAAGTGGCTCTTCTATGGCACTGCTCAAATAACTATTATGTACATATTCTATTTACGAGAAGAAATCAAGATTTTTATACTAATTCACATTTTAATTTTTTTAATTTCAGAACTGGGCTAAAACTCTGCCTTAACAGTGTATTGTACTATTTGGGGTTTCGCTTTATTGTAATTCATATTCATTTATTTATAAAAAAAAATGCATCTCCAAAACGTCAGCTTTGCTTTGGAATGAAGGAGCATTAATGATGTTATGTTGAGCAGATATTATTTTAGGAGTGCGGTGGGGGTCAATCTCAGCATGGCACTGAGGCTTACATGTTCATGGTAGTAGTGGCTTGGTTGTTGGGGCTGGTATGAGTGTATCAAGGGTCTCAGTGCATGTGAGTTGGTGTGGCGCAACAGATAAAACCACAAGCTGCCAGTGAGCTATTACACCATGTGGGAGACCAGGGTTCGATTCCCAGTCTAGGTGACTATGCTGCGCTACACCAATAAGAGTCCCTGGGCAAGACTCCTAACAGTACAATGGCCCACCTGTGTAATATGAGTCACCTTGTAAGTCGCTCTGGATAAGAGCGTCAGCTAAATGCCGTAAATGTGTGTGAGCGATCCAGTATCCACGAAATATCAAGCCAAGAGCAGTTGTGGGGTCAGAAACTATGCTTTTGACACGACAGTGACAATGCTTTAGGCAGATGAAGTCACAAAAGAATGACTAATGTGAATGGGATATACAGTTTTGTGCAAAAGTTTGTGCACCCTTAACCAAATTGCACATTTTGGCCTCTGTAGCTACTCAAATATAAAGCACAATATTATCTGCAGACCATTGTTCACCACTTTTCTTTGCAGAAGGCCTCTAGTTCTGAAATATTCTTAGGGTCATCTTGCATGTGCTGTTTAAGGTCTATCCAAAAAATTATGATGTTTTGTTGAGGGGACTGTGTGGGCCATTCCAAAAGCTCTCTTAAGGTAGTCAAGGATGGATTCAGAGGTAGATTTTGGATCACAGTCCTGGTTTAGAAACCTTTTCTCTTTTCAGCTTCAGCATATTTTACAGACAATTTGACATTCACATCCAGGATTTCCTGGTGTTTTGTGAGTTGTCTTGGTCTTTTTCATTTCATATTGACCTTCACAGTTTCCCCTAAATTGCCATTTCTTAGCAGTCCAGACTGTAGAGACCATAAGCTTAAAACACTTGGCATCTTCCTCAAGCCTTCTCCTGCCTTTTGTTTTTAGATCTTTAGACAGTTGCTTAGAGGAGCCCATGCTTGCTGAATGCAGGGGGGGGGACAATTCCAAGGGCCTGTGACTGACAAGGTGTCAAGTGGCTTGCTGAGGCAGGAGGCAGAAGCGGACGTACATGCAGGTAATTTATTAACAGATACGTGAAAATAAGGCAAGACAGGATACAAAGAAACAAGAACAAGGGGCCTTCTAAACACTAACCAGACAAACCCAAGAACATAAACCAAATGAGGCAAGGACCAGACTAAGACAAGAAAAACCTAAGGAAATAAACAAAGTGACAACTGGACTAACTGTAAAGAATTTTAGGACATAAACTGAGAAAGGTAACGACTAGACAAACATAAAGATGAAAAACGAGGAATATAACAATGAAACTCTGACTAGATAAACAGGAAGGCATAAACTGAGCAAGGTAACAATGAGACACTAACTAGATAAACAGACAAACTGAGCAAGGTAACAACTGGACACCGATTTGGCAAACCACTGACTGACAAGACCCCGTCAAGGACAGGAAACAAACACATACACTATGTGCAAGGCCAAAGATAGGCAAGCTTGAAACACAAGGGTATATATACACAAAAAAGGACAAGGGACACCTGGAAGGAACGAGAGGGCATGGCAAGGAACGGGGTACAGGTGTGAACAGATGGCACACGAGGGACCAGAACTGACGAGATACAAAACAAAGCCAGGGTAAAAACAAGGGCAGGCTAGACAAACAACTGGAACGGGCATGACAGTAACTAAAACAGGCATAACTAGAAATAAATATGGTAAAACCAGAACAGAAGAGACAGAAATGTGACAAAAATGTGACAAAACTTGGACAGGTATGACACAAGGGCCCAAAAAATTTATTAATCCAGTATTTTGACAGCATTGTTAGAGTTGTGGGGTCCAGTATAATGTATTTTCCTAGGGTCCCGGGCAGCAACCCTTGCACAATCTACAAGATTTGCAAGAAATGTCAAGAAAGCTTTGAAAATCGATCCTGAGGCCTGATTTTAGACCTTTCCCGCTTAGCCCGCTTAGAACTCTTTTTCTTAAGTTCTCTTCCTTTCCTCAGCCAGCAAGCGTCTGTATGTGGTATCTCTAAGATTCCATTGCACGTGCATACGACTATTCAGCAAGCAAGTGATCGAGCAAGAGAGAGATGGATTCAGGTTTCATCACACGTTACTAAAACAACAACACCATGGAACTCTGATTACCCTACTGCATGCATTTCAATGACCAGCCAGCAGGCCTGAAAAACAACAGCCGCTCAGGCTAAATAACAGGCTGCAAACTAAATTATTATATATTATGTTAAATATACAGCAAAGATAAACGTGCAGTAAAGGTCGGCAAAGCAAACAACAGACTCTCTCATTTAGCAGCAGCATCATCAGAACAGTTTGGCATAAAGTAACAGCAATATGCAACCGCAAAACCAAACCAAGCTGCTATAGGATAAATGATGGCAGTATTTGACCGAGTCGATAAGTCAAGACATGCAGGCATGAGAATGACTGCACAGTGGGCATGCTTGCTAGATCTAGAGGACCAGATCTCACACTAGATTATGATTCTTACAATAACCGACTATTTAAATCATAATTATAAGAAAAGGAACAATGGTTTAACCCAGTCAACATGGAATATAACCTGAGAACTGAACTCTACACCAGCCTGGACGCACAGCCAAAGGGCTGTACATTGTGAGCATGTTCTGTAGACCAAACTCAGAATATGTGAAAACTAGGAATATGTGACTAATGGGAATAATGTGGCGTATGAGAAGACTGAACAGCCAGATGAGACAATGAACTAGTACTCCTATCTATGTAAAGTGCATTCTGCGCTTCCCCATTTATTTGTTTGCTAACACACAAGATCAGCTAAATCCTACATTGCCAACAATCACGATTTAGCATCAGAACTTTCAAAGACCTATAGCCTAGTGACATTAACACCAATCATCGACCTTTGAATGTTTTTGCGTCATAACGGTGAGAGAGGAGGGTGGAGGCAGCCAAAAATACATTTTATTCTCAAGCACATTATTCTATACAAGAAAGAATGGTTAAAAAAATTAACAAAACCACAAAAATCATAAAAAGAAAACGGTACACAGAATGCGTACAGGACAAGGTTTCCACAGGTCACATTAGAGGATAAGGTTAGGGTTAAGGTTAGGGTTAGGGTTAGGGTTAGCTGTAGGGTTACAATCGATAGAAATTAATGTACTAGAGTCAACCTAGAGTTCAGAAGCATTGAATAGACATTCAGTTGAATGTTAGCCGAATGTCAGGTGAGCATCTATAAGTCACCTATAATGGACCATCCAAGTATAGGGATACCGATTTTTACTTTACATTATCATAAGAGTGGTGCATTGGGATTTGCTGAAAATGTTGTGTATATTTAATATATTCATTATTTTAAAAATGTGTCATTTGGGCAAGGGTGTCCAAACATTCGAATAAGAATTTAAGACTAACAGAACTGATATTTTTCAATACAGCCATATGAAAACCTTCTCAGCAGTGTCTATTAGCTTGAACTTCTATAGCTCTATATTGTCGCTGTCCAATGAAAACCATGTATCTCCAAAATGGCAACTTTACTGGGGAAGGCAATACTGTTCTTAGCTTTGAATAGAAGTAAATGTAAAATAAGCGCTTATTCAAAGTAGAATAGAGCATTTCTATTGGTTCATTCATCCAGAACTACTGACACAGTGTGCAGAGCCGCTGCACGGTTCTAAGAAATTCCTGCAATGGCATAACTATAACATGTCTAACATTCTCAGAACTTGCTTCTAAAAGACACAAACCTCTTATCTGCAAAGAGCATTGACTTCATTAACACATCTCTGCTTTCTTCCAGGCTTCCCTTGACTCCAAAAGTACAGCCCTGCCATCAAACTAGCTTATTAACACACTGTTAAGAAAGCAACTTTGAACCAATTAGAGGAGAATATACTCTTACTCTGTTAGCACTAGTGCCTTCATTGAAGCTTCTCAGCGTCGGTTGCTTTTAATTTTGGCTTTGGGTTCACCTTTGATCAATTTCATAGCGATTTCAGCATAACTAAAGTATGTGAATGCAATTACAAGCCACGTTCCAAATAGTACTGTACTGTTAGTACAGTACTGTGGAGCTGTGGAGCAATATTTTGGCATGGTGCACATGGCCTGAGCACGATTTTGCATCTGCCAGCAAGCGCTTTGTCTCAATTTAAGCACTATGCACTGTATTTATACAACACACACTATTTACGTAAGTATCTAGAGCTGCCGTCCACCGCCAGGCCTGATTATCAGCATCTGGAGTGAGGAATGGCCTTGTAGTGGGACATAATGGAAGAACAGCTATGTGGCATCTGGGAAACCCCATGACACCCCAATGTCAAAAAAGTCTAGCAAGCCACAATTTAAATAGTAAATATGCCAAGGACCTTTCCCCGCCTTCCTTTGTTCGACTGTTAGCAGTTAGCTAGTGTGTGTTTGCAGTCAACACAATTAACGAGGGCCTAATCTCAGAGCAGACCACATTTCCACAAGGTCTGTTTACCCTCCTAAAGTCAGACATTTCTTTGTGATCAGACAGCCAACGTCAGATTTGAGAAAACGGCAGGCGTATTAACGTCCCTCCCCGGAGTTTGACTTTGTCAGATTAACGCCATAATCATATTTGATTGATGATAACCAAGGATTTCAAAAAAAAAGGAAAGGAAACAACAACGGCCAATAGCAGTGCAGCATTTTGAAGAGTCGGGAGAATAATCATCATCTGCTTAATGGTCTTCATTCAAAAAAGGCGCTGATTTACAAGTCCACAAATAATTTAATGTGCCGGTCCAGTAACATTGTTGTAATAAGCCATCTAAAACAATTTATTGGATGTTCACCAACCATAACTCAGGCCTGCCATGCATGTTTTATAGACAATCAATCACAGGCTTAAAAACAGCATGTGATACGGTCTCAGGCGCCGCTCGAACAACACGTGCGCAGGCCGGAGAAGCAGCGAGACGAATGAGATGAAGAGTGAGTGTGGGAGAGTAATAGTACTGTACTGTTAGTACATCATGTGGAGCTGTGGAGCAATATTTTGGCGTAGTGGTAATGGGATGGAAAAAAAACTATTACTGCCAGACCAAAAATGTAGTCTTTTAGACTTTTAAGCACCTCAAACAAAGCCAAAGTATTTTTAGTATTTTAATATGACATGACACACCTAGCTTATTCGACCACTAGCTGGCCACTTTATTAGAATCACCTACTTCGTTTTTCCACTCACTGGCCAATTTATTAGAAACACCTACATTGTTTTTCCACTAGCTGACCACTTTATTAGAAACACCTACCTTGCTCCACCATTAGCTGGCCACTTTATTAGAAACACCTATCTTGCTCCACCATTAGCTGGCCACTTTATTAGAAACATCTACATTGTTTTTTTTTTTCCACTAGCTGACCACTTTATTAGAAACACCTAATTTGTTCGACCACTAGCTGGCCAATTTATTAGAAACACCTAGCTTGTTGTACTTCTAACTGGCCACTTCATTAGAAACACCTAGCTTGTTGTACTACTAGCTGGCCACTTCATTAGAAAGTTCTATTTTGTTCTTCCACTTGCTGACCACATTATTAGAAGCACCCACCTTGTTCATGCATTAGTTTGCCACTTTATTAGAAACACCTGCAATGTTTTTCCACTAGCTGGCCACTTTATTAGAAACACCTACCTTGTTCCACCACTAGCTGGCCACTTTACTAGAAACACCTACCTTGTTCTTCCACTTGCTGACCACTCTATTAGAAGCACATACCTTGTTCTACCATTAGCTGGCCACTTTATTGGAATCACCTACCTTGTTCCACTTTAACAGAGACACCTAATTTGTTTGACCACTAGCTGGCCGATTTGTTAGAAACACCTAGCTTGTTTTACTACTAGCTGGTCAATTTATTAGAAACACCCACCTTGTTCCAACACTAGCTGACCACTTCATTAGAAACACCTTCCTTGTTCCAACACTAGCTGACCACTTTATTAGAAACACCTTCCTTGTTCCTCCACTCTCTGACCACAGCATGTAGGTTTTTCCAGGCTCATCGACAGAGACGCGGTTCTCCCTGTTGCAGTCAGTGGAGCATCAAAATGATTGAAGTTGTTATTTTAAGGTACAGTTGCTACATAATGTTGCTATAACCCCACATATGGTGTAAGCTGCAGCATTTGCACAAGCTTCACTTCTTCTCAGATTGTTAAAATACAACTGGTATTTTTTAAAAGGATTCAAGTCCAGCTGTTCTTGACATGCTGTCAAAATTTTGTGATTAGTGGACCATTAGAAATGGCCTGCTCAGTCTATCTCTCACAGCTGCATCTCTCTCTCTCTCTCTCTCTCTCTCTCTCTCTCTCTCTCTCTCCTTGTCTCGCTGTCTCTCTCTCTCTCTGTGTCTCTCTCTCCCCATCCAGTTGGCCACAGTCCAGTCGTGCTCTCCACATCCCTGCCATTGTCCTGTAGCCCTCCGGATAGCTCCGCTCATGCTAGGGACACAGATAATCCGGCGGTATTATGGCCCGTTATTTAATTACGTCTCCTCTGTGCTGGGGCTTATCTGCCCAGGCTGGTCCCCTACCTGCTAGAGCGGCGTATCGGCAAAAAAGAGAACATTCCTCTAATCAGTGTTAGGGCTTCCCACTGCTTTCAGGAACCACTCTAAGCTTGGCTCTCTGCTCCCGTGCTCTTTGTCTGCCTGTGCTCTTCTGGCTGCCTCACTGCCTTACTGAGAGAAGACATTGGAGCAGGGCAGCTGCAGGCCACAGCCGAGAGAAGCCATGCGCGGCAGTTAATTATGCTTCTAGAGCATGAATCGGGTTCTGTAGGATTTATTTTTAGCTCAGGTAAGGAAGAACTCTGCCGTAATTTCCTTTGTCTTCTTTACTCACAAGATTTTGTGGCATTTGGGACACCCCATGACACCCCAAAGAAAAGTCTAGCAGTGTGACAACCCCCATGGCGCGTTCCTCTCCGCTGACCAATAGGATAACAGAGTGCTCTCTGTTGCACCTATGTAAACATGGCGATGAGAAAGAGGGATGTTGCTGTTTTAATAGCCCTGCCTTTTTTGATGTCAGTGAAGGTGGGGTGAATGGCACAGGCAGGATGGCTCCATGGTGAGCATGCTGGTCAGGAAGGCATGCAGGAGAAACACCCAGGAAACGATGATCTTACCAGCATCAGCCCTGATAGGAGGACACTTCGGCTGGGGAAAAAGAAAAACAGTTGGAAGTGAATGGACATGATGCGTGAGGTAAAGTAGAGTGCAGCCAGTGACAGGTCTCGCTGACAGCCTAGCTGAAAATGGGGAGCCAGAAGTAAGCACAGACATGAGGGATCCCTGAGACACCGGCGTCCCTCCACCCCACCATTTACAAACGCCTGTACCCCATTGGATGAATAGATGGATATGTGTAAGTGAGCTGGTTCTTATGACAACAAAGCAAGAGTGAATTAAAAATGGTGTATTTTTTCTGGCATAATCTCCATATACAGTACCTATAAAAAAAATCACCCCCTTGGATGTTTGCACCTTGTATTGCTTTGATAGATGGGATCAGGGTCAATTGAATTTGGCAATAATTTGGCTTTTTGTTTCACAAGGATTTACAAAAAAAGTGAAAAAGTGAAAATAGATTTCTATCAATCCTCACAAACTGAGTGACAGTGCAGAAGGAGACTAGTTAGGAAGGCCACCAAGACACTAATGACTACTCTGAAGGGGTTAAGCTGATACTGCCACCACCATGCTTCATAGATGGGGTGTTTGTGGTGATGTGCAGTGTATAGTCATATACAGTCTACTCCAATAGCAAAAAAACTCAATTTTGGTCTCAACAGACCAAAGAACTTTCTTTCAGATGACCTTTGGACCTTTGGATGAACTGTAGGTGAGATTTCATTCATTTTGGTACTCTCTCACAAAGCTTTCACTGACAACAGTTGTCATGTGCAGAGTCTCTCCCAACTCTGAGAACCGTATATCCTGTAGGTTTTTCCGTATGTCCAGGCCAAACACCTCACTCATAGAGGTCTTAATGCTGCTTGGAGTAACTCTAGACATAAAAGAGTAAATTGAGTTTATATTGAAGTCTATAATTAAACAGTTTTATTGGTTGTGCATAATAGGACACACTATGGCAATATTGCATAATCAGAAAGATAGAGCTTTGTAATATTGCAAAGGACTGCCTTGTGTTTGTTGCAGTCTTATGCTCATGAATTTCTTGTGGCATATTGGCACATTTCGTTTCTTTTTTTAACGTTTCATCTGACTGCTTTGGACTGCAGGCTGTAAGCTGTTCATTTAGCACTTGTCATAATGGAGAGCTGGCGACGGAATGTGCAGATGATTGAAAACAGCTAGTGGCGATCTGGTGGCGAAGATCTCACCTGCATAGGAGAACTGATGAAAGGAAAATTTAACGCTGAGTAGAGGAGTGTGACGTCTTTGTGGGGTGTTTCTATAGACTCACTGTATAACTCTAGCTAAATGCTGCTGCCCCAGGAATCAAAACCAAAACACATCCTGACCAATCACAGTTCAGAATGAGTTTTTGAAAGAATATAAATATGCACAGATAATACATATATTTTTAATATATATATAAGATGAAATCTATTTGCATAAATAAGGGAAAATGTGTGCACAAACAGCACTTAAGCTCCACACAGATGATTTCTTTCCATTTCTGCCTGTCTTCTGTCCATCTGTGAAAAGACAACTCAACATTGTGAGCTTGTCAAGCTCCCGAGTGGCACAGCCATCTAAGCGCTGTCGCTATCAACAGGAGATCTGATTGATTTCTGTCTGGCCCAAGGTCGGATCGCTTTAGCAGATCTGGCAGTTAGTGCTCTCCTCCAAGCTTGTTCAGCTGCTAGCTTTCACTCTTCTGACCAATGTCATTTTGTCTTTGAAAAATGAATAACATCCACTTAAAATTGGAATTTTAGCTAAATTAGAGCCTGTAATACGTAAAGTCTGGTGTCATCAGTCATTTTCTGTAATTCTAGAATGTAATTTAGGCTTTTTTTTTTTTCTTTTGTGGTCTTATTATATTTATGCAGCAGTATAAATAACACCTTTGCAGTTATTTATGTCCACTTTAAAATGAGGGAGCAGTTATTTATGATCCTACTGCTTTGGGATTCACAAACCATTTCTTTATGCTAATTTCAGTCACTGTGAAGAGCTTTATTTATGTGTATATATATTTACTCACGCTGATCAGCCATAACATTAGTACCAGACAGGTAAAGTGAAAAATATTGATTATCAGCAAGTGAACAGTCAGTTAGTCAGTCAGTCAACTTGAAGGCGATGTGTTAAAAGTGGGTCACTTTGTCTGTTACAGCTAGAAAACTCATCAGGCAGGTCTTGTGGGGGTTTTCCTGGTATGCAGTGGTCCAAGAAAGGACAAACGGGGTCATGGGCACCTAAGGCTCATTGATGCCATCCATGGAGGCTCCACTTCACAACTTACAGAGGTCTGTGGATGTTTTGGTGCAAGATACCACAGGATGCCTTCAGAGGTCTTGTGGAGTCTATGCCTTGAATGGTCAGATCTGCTGTGGTGGCGCAATAAGGACCTACTCAACAGGTAGGCAGGGGGTGCTAATGTGCTAATTTGTTTGACTGTACTGACTTCATAATGTACATATAAACATACTCTATAACATGTAAGACATTATGATAATATAATGCATTGGTGACAGTGATTTAATTGTTCGAGTAAATGGTTATGCAGTCAAATGGTATAATTTACTAATTAGTAAGTAATAATTAACATTAATATTTACTATCAGTAAACTGTTAGTTAAAGACTAAGCTGCTTTTTATGGGCTTGCTATTGGAAAGTGTTATTAAAATATTTTACTGAATTAAATACAGGGGCAGAATTTTGTCAGTATATAGTAATAGGTTAACTCCATGGAAAGTCTGTGCACATTATTGATAAAGTGTTATTACACATTTTTATATATATTTTTTTAATGTTAAGACTAGAAAGCAGGCCATTTCCTAAGCTACGCTGTTATGAGACGAATTCTCCGCCTGAATTATGAGCGGTTCCGCATAAAGTGAGGGGTCGATAGCTTGGGGGCTACAGCTCATCCTTTCCATACACAAATAGAGGGCCATGAGCTGTGTGTGAGCCATTACACAATGTGCAGCAGCACAAGTGTCAAATCTCCCATTAACGGCATATTGATCCTGTCCTTACAGTTTAGTGCAGCTCACCTCCTCTCCGTTCTCATCACATTCCCCCTCCCTGTCTCTCTCTCTCTCTCTCTCTCTCTCTCTCTCTCTCTCTCTCTCTTCCCTGCCTATGGGTTTGTATGTTCAGTCCCCACTTTTGTAGAGACTGGGGGAAGATTATGGTGGGCTTCCTACACCACCGAATGACTAATAGGCTGTCCGACTAGATAAATTACTCTTTAAGCAAGAGAAAATAGGTCCTGTGAGTAGCTTCCCACATCTCTCTCTCTCGCACGCTTTTTCCTTCTCTCTCTCTCTGCCTGTCTCTCACCCTCCCTCGCCATCTTCTCCAAGCAACAGGTCTTGTTGAGCACTCCGCTCGTTGGGAGTAGAGCATGCAAGACGAGACCCGGCACGACAATAAAAGAATTATGCAAATGAATCTCGTCTGTGTCAATGGATTATGAAGACCCCCATGCACCGTCTCCCCCATCTCCACCCCCGCCCCCTCCTTGCTTTCTCCCTCTCACTCTCACTTTTCTTTCCCCCTCTTAGCTGATGGGAGAGGTTTTAAAGCCTGTTGTTGTGAGTCATTTTCTATAATTCTGTAATTCCTCTCTGAGTCAGGCTGTCTTCACCTGTGCCTCTTCATGCCGCCTTGTCATCTCCTGCCTTTTACTTTTTCATTTGGGGCCTTATTGAGCCATGATATAAACAAGCCTTACATCAAGATAACATCTCAACAGCAAATGAAAACAATGTGTAAAATGCTGCAATTGGATTGGATCTCAGATTTTTAAAAAAAAGGCCTTTCCTCTGCCCCTTATGGTCGGTGGAGGAACTAAAGCTGAAGACTGTGTGGTTGATACCATACGTTCCACCATCCATCCACCGGAGACAAACCAAATAAATGAAAAGACAGAGGCTGCTGGCATAGCATGCCAATGCCACCCTTTAAAGCTCCCAACAACATGATCCAATGGGCTGTTTTGTCATTTTCCAAATGTATACTTTCTTTGGTAGCTTTCAACTTGCATTTGATTGAATGTCGATAAAAGCTGAAAAAAGATGGGGTGATCTGATGGTTTTGACCAGTAGTTGTAGTTCATGCTGAAGTTGAGGACTGCAAAGCATTTCCGGTACAATAGAGGCTTTAATTTCTAAAGTGACTTTAAGTAAATGTGCATGGAAATGTTTCCAATAGGCAACAGAAAAAAGAACAAAACGTATGACTCCATGATTAGAACATACAGTCGACAGCTTCTCGTTCTAAGCTGAGGATTGCTTGGTCTTAGAGAGAGAGATTAATTTTTAAAGTGACTAGGCGGAAATGCCACCTAAAGATGAAAAAAGGGGAAAAAAACATTCCCAGACATTATGGCAGACATTCCTGTTCATGAAATGAAGCCTAAATTAGATTTGCCCATTCTCTGATCTAATAAAGGCATTCCTGCTTGCTGTAGAGTGGAAGGAGGGGAAGATGTGCGTAGACTCTAAAGTGGCCGCTTCCGTTTGGTGGATGGTGGAGGACAGGGATGCAGGATTTTGCAGCGCACCTGCTTCTTCCATCCACCCTCACTCATTCTGATGATGCCTAGGTTGCTGCGCTGCTTAATAATAACCCTCACGTCTCGCTTCTTTGTCGTCCACTGAGCCGAGCACCGTATTCAGCTGCCTTCACCCTGCTGAGAAGGTGAAGATGGTGGTGGTGAAATGGGAGGGAAGAATACACACACACACACACAGAGGCCTATGATTACAAGCAGAGGTCTGAGCAGAAGGGGCAATCATGTGATCTTCTTTTGCAGTCTAGAATTGAGAGGAATATACAGTCAGGTCCATTAGCATTTAGACAGCGATACGTTTATTTGTAATTTTGTCTCTAAGGATTTGTAAATTTTGTAGATTTTGTCTCTATGAATTTGTAGATTTTGTCTCTGTGGGTTTGTCAGTGGTGGTGGTGGTTGGACCTGTAGGTAGTAGCTGGTCTGACACAGGTATTAGGGATCCCAGTGGTCAGTCCTTCAGCAGGTCGGGCTGGATGAGTGGGCAACCATTTACTCAGAGAATGTTGATCAGTATCAGTTAATAGAATGTTGAGCAGGTCTGACTATATGAGCCTAATTAAAAGGAGAGAGCCAGAAGGTAACACAGACATGGGAGCGCCCTGAAACACTAGCATCCATCTGCTCCACTGTCCACAAACCTGAGTGATCGTGTACAAGCAGCGAGACGACAGCTCCAGCATCTCAGTGTACTACAATTCCCTGTGTCCGCGAACCCCTGGACCTACAACCTTTATCTAAGGGGAAACATTAATTACCAAAAGCTAAACTAAAGTTGAGTTAAGATAAGTTTTCAACTTAGATTTAAAGATTGAGACTGTGTCTGAGTCCCGAACATTATCTGGAAGGTTATTCCAGAATTGGGGGGCTATATAAGAAAAGGCTGTTGCCCCTGCTGAGGCTTTCTGTGTTTTTGTCTTTATAAGCCTCTTAATTCTTAGATCCTGGGTTCTGCATTTTGAAGGTTGTTAGCATGACCACATTCTACACTCAAAGCAAAAGGGATTATAAATAGAACTGGAAATAGTTATTTGTCTTTTCATAGTGGAATCCATATACAGAATCATTTTTGGAAACGTTTTTGAAAAAAAAAAATGCCATACACAAGAACCAATGTCCATTTGTGGTTGACTACCCTTTTCTTATGTACTGAGGTGCCCACTTTCAAATATTCCATCCTGGTACAGCCAGACCTGGCTCTCCACTACCCTGCTGCTTGCTGTCCTGCTATCGGGCCTCACATTGATTTATCTTTACCTCACTGCATGACTATGCTTGTGACCTGTATGGACTTCAACACTGTCTTGACGGCACATTTGCCATATTCTCTGAATTCAGTTTCCTTTTACTGTTGTTTTTCCCTGTTTTGCTTTTAATTAGGCAATCCAGTGGCCAGTGTCAAGTCTTGGTTCCTCTCAAGGTTCCTTCCTCTAGATCTGAAGGAGTTTTTCCTTGCCACTGTCGCCCTTGGCTGGCTCAAAAGAGGCTTGGACCTGGATCTCTGTAAAGCTGCTTTGTGAGAACTTTCATTGTGTAAAGCTCTATATAAATAAATGTGAATTGAATTGAATTAAAGAACCATGTAGGGGCAATTAAAAAAAAAAGTCAAGGCATGACAGATCAGAGTCCCTCTCAAGTGGCTGGTCTAGATGGTTAAGCAAGGAAAGAAGCATTTTAGCATTCAAACAGTTCTTTGAAATGTCATGGTTCTATATAGACAAACAGTCTTTACTTTGAAGACCTTTGAAGAACCTTCTTTAAGGATATAGGCTTCATAATTCGGGAAAGGTTTAACTTAGTCCTGCTTCAGAGCTGAAACAATCCACAGGTGTCCATCCTTCCACTCTCTGAAGACAACTCAGCAATGTGGGTTTGAAAGGATATGAAGCTGATCAAGATGCTCTTCCTCAGAACACGAAAGAAGCCAACAAAAAGAAGGATTTGCGAGTCAAACGTTGGAAGCTGGAGGTGTTCTCAGAACAACAGACTGACTTCTCCAGAGTCCAGACCTCAACATTAGTTAATGTGTTTGGGATGACTTGAGTGGTGAGAAAGCAAAAGTAGTTGTGGACTTTGGAGGTATGGAAAAACAGAAAGCGAGTCTCCTGAAAATATGCGATAAAATATGCGAAGGGTGGACTCACTAAATAGGCTACTGAAACATCTGTCTGTCAGATAGTTTCTGCTTTTTTGTGCTTTTAAAAAATAACCTAATGTCTCTTTTTTATAAATATGAAATAAATTATAAGTAGCATCTGATTAACATACTTTCTACTGAAAATGAAGTGTGATATTTTAATAATAATTATTAGTAGTAGTAGTTAGTATTATTTGTATAATTGTCTTGAATTTGAGAGGTTGGAGAGAGGGAGACAGGGCGAAAGACAGAGAAAACAAATAACTGTAGTAACAGAGGCTTCATAAGCCTCTTCATACAATCAGTAATTGTCATATTGACAATATTTTGGCAGCACTGTAACTTGCAAACAAATTAGTCATATTCTGTAGGCAGTAATTAGTATTGATTTAAAGCGCAGAGAAAGAGAGAGAGCGTGCGAGAGAGAAAGAGCTGAACTTTTTAATCCCAATAACTTGTCATTTTGTTGATGCTTTGCCACAGCTAACGTTAAATGGTACCGGTAGTAAAAAGTAAGTAAACTAAAATAGATGTAATAATAGATGGACGTTGTAGGATCTCTATTAAATGATGTTCAAGAAGATCCTTCTAGCTAATTAAATCATCTCACCTCATTTGATGTGGTACTTCTGCATATTAATCCATCAAAAGTTCTCTCATTATTCCATATTTCATCTCATTATTTGGATAAAAAACAAAATCAGCTCCTAAAACAACACCTTCACATGCATATTGGACATGAAGGACAAATGTGGTCCAAACACAAGTGAACTGCAGTGGTCTACCGCCACCTGCTGGTCAACACTGCAATTACACAGCACTTTACAAGACCATGGACAATGGTCTAAGGCACTCATGTATATTTGAGAATCTTTGTTTGGCAGGAGCATTCTCAACTTCACTAGATGGACAATGCATATAAATAAATAAATAAGATACGCTCTTTCTAATCCCATGGTGCACTGGTCTATGGATTGTTCGACCAGTTTGGTCAAGCTGGTCATTTTAGTGGACCAGCATGGTCAGGTTGGTCATGCTGGCCGACCATCGTGGTCAGGTTGGTCATGCTGGCCGACACAGTTTGGTAATGCTGATCATGC
This sequence comes from Salminus brasiliensis, assembly GCF_030463535.1. NCBI lineage: Eukaryota > Metazoa > Chordata > Actinopteri > Characiformes > Bryconidae > Salminus > Salminus brasiliensis. The sequence continues at coordinate 14,064,973 of NC_132894.1, read as the reverse complement.
TGGTCAACTCGTTGTTTAGCTTGGTCTGCTTTGTCATATTGGTAGATCAGCTAGACCATCAAACTCAAATGAAGACATACCCTATGGCCAAGCGCTAAGCTGGTCAACCAGTTAAAACACCTTAAGTTGGTCAGGATGTCAGTAATGTTCATGACTCAAGTCTGTAGGGTGTGCACACGAGTCAAGCCTTGAATATTTAGCTGATGGGTTTAATTAGTGTTGTTCACTACAGGTATTGTGGTGACCACCATGATCAGCATGACCAAACCAGTCAACCTGCATGACAACTTTGACCACGTTGGTCCACTAGTATGACCAGCTTGACCAAACTGGTCAGACAGCATGACCAAGCTGATTGACCAGTGCACCAGTGCGGACTGTAAAAATGAAAATGTCAACCCGAAATGAACACCAAAATTACAGACATTTTAGACAATTCACATATTCCCACCTTTAAGATTCCGTATGGTTTCAAATAATTTCACTATACATGAACCTTCAGTCTGAGGAAAGAGGGTTAATGGAATGAGGAAAATGGTTGAAATGGTTGAAATGATTGGTTATTCACTAGTGTGCATACCGAGAAGCCTATGCTAGCTAATGTACTAGGTAATGCAACTGAAACTTTCGCGAGTCTATAAGGAATGCAATCCTTACAGCTCACAAAAACAATTGCTAGATTAGCTGACAACTTCATCTTAATTAGCTTGCAGCAGCTAGCCTACTTGCCATCAAAAGTGCTGGCTTTTCAAGTTGATTTGCCTCTTATCCTTTAAAGACCACATTTACAGCATATAGCTCTTCATTCTGCCTATCACGCTGAGGGTTTTCCTACAAGAAAAAGCTTGTTATTTGAAGCCATATCAAACCTGAAGAAAATGTGAACTGTGGGAGAATGACATGACTCACTGTAGCAAAACGCACTGGCAAATTTTGTGAGTCTCAAGTCCCAGGCAGGAAAGTTAAGAGCTAAGTCTGAGTCAGTCATAATGCAACTTAAGTTGCTGACGCAATTCCCAATCTCTGCTATATGTGGTGTTTAAATTTAGTCAGGTTTAGTTAGTCAGAAACCTTTCTGCCAATGTTTTTTTTTTTTTGCCATGCCACTTATACTGGTTGTGTAGAACTCCATGTTAATGGCATCAGTAGAGATGATCTAAAGTGACGGCCGATAACATCTTGTTATACTAATGTACAATAAAGGTTAAGCACATTGTTGCTTCTCCCCAAATATTAAGAATTTACCAAGATCCTGACTAGCAGTTTTCTTCTAATAGTGGTGAGATCACCAGGACACTGGGTTTAGAGTAAATTCATAGATATTCCAGTCCAAACAGTACACGATAGAAGCAAAATACACATCCCAGTAAAATGCCCAATCTGTTTCCTCATCTGCAATATCCCAGCGAGATGGAGTGTCCAGAATACCATCAGAGCAAAGGCCTTCTGCTGGCTTAAAGCACAGAAAAGCCCACACTAAATACACTCTCTTATCAAGTTTACTCATCTATTTATTTCTCTCCATCTGCCCTTCCTCCTCACTCTCTCTGGATCACTGTAGTGATCTTGTTAATTAAAGTCACTGCAGAATCAGCTAAATAAATAGGGGGCACCGCTAGGAGCAGGCCACTTCATGTGATCTTAATCATAGCTAAAGTAATTAAAGTTAGATCCCGGTGGAAAAACTGAGCCTATTTATTTTCTCGTCCTTATCAAGCAGTCACCAATAGCTGTGTTTCCACACCGAAATCAACCTGCACTGGGAACTCTAGGTAACTCTAAGACAACTCCACTCTGCAATCAACAAAATCAGTCGAAAACTATTTTCTAAAAGTACCCGAGAAATAATAAAAAAAGACATTTCATTGCTTCCTGGTGATTTGGTACCCATGAAAGCTGTAAAGGGGAATAATTAGGTTGCATTCATCTTGGAAATGGTGGAAGGTGAGCTCAAAATGACCACAACAGCTTGAAATGGCTTAATATTCTCCTGGGTTCATTACAATAAGCATCAGCCTCTTTTCCATCTTCAACAGCTCTGCATGATAGCAAGAGTGGGTTATTAGACTAGCTTACAACACAACGGCAAGACACTTGAGAACATGTTCCAGCATTAAGAAAATCATGATTCAGGTGACTGGGGTCCTTTAATTTGAATTAGTCCCTCAAAAGCGCCCACACACCCTTCTGTAAGAGAATAGGTTACCTTTATGTCCTACATGAATTGCTGGCGGTTCAGTCATTCATCTGTCATTCAATTTAAATGCTTTTTTAAGCTCCTAGAACATATAATACTGGCTCCTTTGCATCGTTGAGCACCAAGGGACTGTTAAGCATGTCACTTTGTCATATGACTGCTCAGAAGGACAACTTACGACATTCTGATTACAGAAAAGCCAGATTTCTGGCTTTGCAGACATTCACTGCAGCTTTTGACGGCAGCAGAAAGTACTTATTGGACCTGAGAATTCTCTTACAATTGAGCAAATAACAACTGCTGTCATTTATAAAAGATAACACCACTTTATTATCACCTTAGTTGTGTGTGCAAAGTGAAAGATATTTGCCAAGATGAACGCATTTTGATATGTGTCAACAACTCATAATTCAACAGTATTTGAGGACTTAATACTGTAGAGGTAACTCATTATACAACCCTGCTACAATTCCAGCAATAGCAGACAGATAAACTCACCAGTCGTTCACTTGAATGCAAAATCCATCTTCCTTTCCTTCGGAATGAACTTTCTATGACTCTCCTTCCTGTTCAGTTGTGTTTTGACTGAAGCAAGCACAGATTGTCAAGACTGTCCTGATGTGAACTTCCCATACTCTATTTGCCCAATCATTTGTGGACACCTCTTCTAATAAATGCGTTCAGTTGTACCCATTGTATCCATTGCTGATTGTATCCATTTTTTTTATTACAGTACCTTTTACTGTGCATGTCAAAACATGTCTAACATTGCAAAATAGCTGAGACTGAACCTGCATGCCCAAAAGCGTCTCTAAAGACATCATGTTTAGGGTTTCTCATGATGTTCAATGATGCAATTATTCTCAAAGACAGTACTTCTTAAATCAGGCTAACCAGTCAAATTCCATCTGGTATATGCCGCTCCTGGCAATCGTTTTTGGCATATTTCAAGCATCTGGATCCATTTAGTGTGAGCAGGCAGCATGTACCGCCAGTTGCCAGCAGGGGGCCAAGCCAGCAAAGTAGGAAAGCTGGTGGGGTTGGAGCAAAGAACTCCAAGCCCCAGAATTCCCAGCGGTAATCAACGCTGACCAGACCCACCTGTGTGGTACGGTATAAATACACCCAGCCAAACACACTTCCCCGTCACACCTTTGTAGAGGGGTGAATGGTAACAGTGGGTTTATGTTGTGAACAGAAAAGAAAAGTTTAGGTTGAGAACAGAAAAGAGAAAAGTTTAAGTTGGTAACAGCGAAAAGCTGAAGCAAGAAGAGAAAAGCATTTGAGTTGCTGTCTTTAGTTTGAGTAAACATCACTCCTGGTTTTCCTTTGTTTGTTTTCCCGCCGTTTTCTGTGTTGCTTATGATCAGTGTTTATACTGCCACCTCTCACAGCTGTGGTGGCACAGTGGAAATACACTGGGCTCCCATTACCAGGGTTGGTAATTCAAGCCCAACAGTCACTAAGCACACACCATAAAAGGTAGTTTCATTTCATCATAATAAAACAAATTCTGACTACACTTGAGTCCAAACCCCACCGTAACATTTAGCTTGTAAGGTGTGAGAAAAAATGCATTCTTATGTTTTTGCAGAGCTTTGAGGCATGAACAAATTAAGAATAGCGTCTGTGAAGTCCTTTATTTACCTTAGCCTGTACCCCAATCAAGCCAGAGGTCACAACAACTGCTTCATCATAAAACTGGGCCACAACCCATGCATTCTAACTTTTCCGAACACGTGATGAGGGGACTGCAATGTCATAAGCTTATTTGTTACTTGTCCTCAGACTTCTCTTCTTTATGCCACTTTCTGTAATGGAACAAGTGAGAGTTACACTGTATTGGTGATTTCAGTGGTTTTGTCCACCATTACAGCAATAGAAGTTGCTCTCTTTATCCCGTCTTTGATGCTTTCTCCAATTACTTCAGCAACAGCATTTATCAAATCATTTTGTGTTGTACCTGAGGTGCCACAGAAGACCCTGAGGTAGAATAAGTGATAATGTAAGTCCTTGTCATAATCTGCCAAAAATGAAAGTAACTCCAGGTAATTGCCACGATCCGCAGACTCCTTCTTTATCATGGCCTCAAAAAGGCAATTCTTGCTTCCCTGGAAACATGTAGTCGATAAGACACCTTAATATATCCCTATTTTTCCTTACTCTTTTGTTGTGCATTTCTGTTTCACTCTGTCTCTGTTCGCTGAGCTGCAGATCAATTCTTGTGTCCCTGAATGAAAGACATTACTGCTTTTAGATGAGTTGCAGAATTTCGATGCTTTTGTGGCGCCATGGTTAAGCAGCTTAAATTATCAAATCTTCTGCTCCACACACCAGTGTTAGTGAAAAACAGCAAATCAACCCATTATTAGGCATTGTTACCAATTTGGTGAGATTTAAGACAAGAGAGTTCGACATTTATATGGGCCTTATATATAGGCCTTATTCACCAACCATTCTCATGAAGAAATGTCCTCTTTAAACCCACTTACACAATTTCACAAAGAGTCTGACAGTCTGGGCTCTGAGCGGTCCAGCGTAAGTGAAGGTGCTACCAGTGTAGTGATTACACTACAACCTGAGGATCACTGGTTTGAATCACTATATATATATATATATATATATATATATATATATATATATAGTTATTATATATAATAATAATAATAATTTGGGAGTTGTTCAATTTACAAGAACAATGTGATCTATCATTGTTAGAGAACAGCTGTAAACAATTTTGCACTTTAAAAACAAAAACATGAATCTAAAATTGGCTTTTTGCCAGGACAAATTTTTGAAAAGTCTTAGTAACGTATTCGTAATTGAGGCCCATTGATGTAGAGAGACCAGCTAGAGCACTTTTTAAAGTTGTAGAACTCCCACCTCTCTACAAATCTTCATCTGATTGGTTGATCAATGTGTCAAACTTGTCTGTCACATGTCTGGGTCATAATTTGTTGACTTGGCCTTTTTCTGCATGGTTCTTGTATTATTTTATTTGGTAATCCCAGTGCTTTGTTTTTTTCATTTTCATTTATTAATAAATATCCTGCCTGTATGTCTGCCTCCATCCACAACCTCTACAAACCGTGACAGTGAATCACCTAAAATAACATGACTTTGGATCCTTTTGTTCCAAAATGAAAAAAAAAAAAGAAGGCCCTTAGAGAAGGCCCTGACAGATTGCTACTGGGTCTTGCCACACTGGGTGTTGCCACACTGTGAAAACTGCAAGTGTGACATTTGGGACAGGATGGTCCGCTTAACACTCAGCCTGAGAGAAATAGCTGCCTTTATGCCTTGTTAAAATTTCATGTTTTAGAGATACAAGGTTTTGTTCTGTTAGCACATGTTCTGTGAGTACATTCAAATCTGATCTTGTCCTTGTCTGCAAGTACTTTCATGTCCCAGCAAGATGTATTGCCCATGCAGGATGGGATACCCTCAGAGCAAAGGCATTCCACTGGTATCAAGCACAGCAAATTCTGCAGAAACATAATTCTCTAGAGTTGTAAAAGTTCTTACTAGCGGCGACTCAAACTCACAATTTGACCAGAGTGCACAATAGACTTTATTGGATATTTCATATTTCATTTCATTACAGCTTCAAGGCAAGTGTTATTTACATTTTCATGACATTAATTTTAATGATAGCTGACTTTAAATGCTAACTTATCTTATCCTGCTATCATAGTAACAATCTGTTGAGTCCATGCGTGTAGGTGCTGAAATCAATTCCTTTTTTAAACTTACTATTCCCCATGTTTTTTTGTCCAGTAAGTGTCACTTGTGCATAACAATTGACTGTTACACCATGTAGAGAAAAGAAATATGGTCAATAACAATGGAGAACGCAGAAACTCAGAAACTATGAACTTAGATCTTGACCCACCATTTCTTACGTGAGGTATGCATTCCGTAAGTCCTCGTTTTGTAATCTATGATTCATAGAAAACTGTCAGTTCACGCCTGTGCGGTTTTAAAGCTTTTGTTAAATGGTCTGTTCTAATCTGAAACTTTTTTAATGCACTGTCTGCAAAAAGTTGGTATTCTATATGTAAATCTGAGAGGTGGGATGTATTACATGAATTTCATCAACTCTCTTTATAGAGTGCATTATTCCCTGTAACTCCCTGTGTCTGTTTTAAGTATAACTAAATCATTAATATTATTTGTAATAATACAAAACAAAAGTAACAAAAGTGTTTATTCAAAAAATGTATTTACAAATTATTAAAAGTATAATAAAGTAAAATAACAGGCTAGAGAAAAGAAAGAAAGCAGGCTAAAGGTTTAGTATGTTCTTTTACAATTTTATTTTTACATCATAAATCATAAGCAAATATCTCTTTATTAAACCTACATTTGTGATTTCTCTTAGGTCGTCAGTACCTGTTAGTTATATAATTCAGTTATTAAAAGCTAGATGAACCTTCTAGCTAACTCACAGTAACTGCTGTAATATGTTCTTCACCCTCCGCCCTCACCCTTCCAGTGTTGGGAGCATTAAATGTGAGCTAGAACACCTTGGAAAGTTGGAGAACTCCAACCTTCAGTCTCTAAAAATCCTTATCTGATTGGTTGATCAATGTGTCAATGTAAAATGATTACACACCTGTTTCATATTAGGTTAACATTTCTATGGTATGCTAATTTCTTCCCATATAATCTAATAATAATCACATATTATTTATTGTTTAATAAAGATATATTATTAACTACCTCTTTAAAACTTTTAAAGTTTCTATGACACTTTATTATAGACTACTAATTATAGAGTTATTTGTCATGTTATTCAGTGTTTTGCATGTTTCCGTTGCAGCATAACTATCTAGCTTCCTTCTAGAGGAGAAAAATAGCCCATTCTGAAAGCAGTTGTAGGATTTTAAACTATACTACCACCTTCAAAATACATAGTCAGAAAGAGGAAACAGGTGTTTTTAAAATTTCATAATGTAATAATGGTTAACTTCTTATAATTTTTAATTTTTGAATTTGTAATTATTGCCAGAGTCAATAATTAATTTAGTTGAAGTCTCATTGATTTTAACACACCACATATTTGGTTGTCTTAGGTTGCCCACAAGTCACAGCTAATCAAATTCTCAGAAATGACCACATTCCACATTGTATTTGTAGGAGAATACTCTGCCTTGTGATTATGCATATATAAAAAAATATGCAACTGGGACAGTACTCTGAAATTAAAAGAGTCTTTCCACTCAATATGCTCCTATAGTTAATGAAAAGTATGTCTCCATTCCTTTTGTGTCTGCCTTTCCCTTATGTTCATTGATCATATATCAAATTATCAGTTAATCTGCCTACCCATCCCATGTTGGCATCCACCTAAAAGTCAATTTATAACTCAGGTTACAAATGACCCTCTAGCCCTTCTCCTGCACCAAGACGTCTTGTGTTTAAAGCTGAATTTTATGAATAGCTTGTACATGCTGACATTCTTTAATCTCTCTTAATGGCAAAATATGTTATTCCTTGTGTAAAGTCAACCCACTGTGGAGCTAAACAATATTTGTTGAATGTTAACCCATGAAAAGAATTTAATTCATTTGGCCACTTTCTTATAAAAAGGATGTAACACAGTAAGCCAGTTCATAACCTATTTCTCTGACTATTCCATTTCATTCTGGCTCCTTGGCATAGCACCAAAATTGTCTAAATCACACGCCACACTTTTGTAGCCTATGTCTGGAGCACAATAGGCTTGTTTATGATGTTTCTGACACTGTATTTACTACTGTTTCTAAAGTAATAAACTATGGTATTGGCACATTGGCAAATAGCAATTCAAGCCTATTTTCCACCTTTTGGTACAGCATAGTAGATAACACAACTGCCCTCCACACAGCAGACTGGGTTTTCTTGCTTAGGCCTTGTCTTTCACATCCCACAATTTGCTAAAACGCACTTCATCTTTTGAACAAAATAGGTTTGTTTTTGTGTGGTTTCTGATTCTATGACATTTTGTTTTCTATACAATTGGCCAGACAAGGTATTATGGGCAGATAAAATGTGGATGAACCTTGGGAATGTGGAATAGAAAGCTCAGCTCATAATGGAAAGCCTAGCACATCATCTGTAAAACACAATGGCATGTGCATATGTCTGCCAACTGAATTGGCACATTTATCTTTGTTGATGCCATACTGTTTAGATTGAACAAAAACCCGGGGGATGATGATTCACTTTGCATGGGTTAAAAAACATGGGTATATGGTTCCACTTATAAACACAGGTAGAAGAATGGGTCCAACTAAAGAGCTCAGGGACTTTTTTGAAACATGGCACTGTTCTAACATGCCACCTTTCCAACAGGTCAGTTTGTCAATTTAACACCCTGCTAGAGCTGACTGTTCATCTCTACATGCTGTTTTTGTGAAGTGGAAATATCTGGGAACAACAACAGCTCAGCCTTGAAGTGGTAGTGCTGAAGACATCTGTCTTTGGTTGCAACACTTAGTACTGAGTTCCAAGTTGCCTCTAGTAGCAACATACTACAATATCTGTAAGTTAGAAGCTTCATGGATTGGATTTTCTTTGCTGAACAGCCCATACAAGCCTAACATAACTGGAGTGAACTCCGAAGCAGTAGAAAAGCATTCTCTGGAGTAATGAATCATGCTTCACCACATGAAAATAAACAAATCCTCCCAGATATGTTCTAAATTCTAATGGAAACCTATTGGAGAGTGTTATAGTAGCAAACTTCATATTAGTAATACAATGTAGTGTACTAAATAAAGTCAATTGAATAGGCACAAGGATTGATGTTTTCAGTGCCAAAAAAGTGAAATGTCAGCTGAATGCCTACATACATTTCCCTTATCGAAAGGGGGAAACGAATGCAAAAAGTCTGGCAGAGAACTGAAGATGTCTAAAGTTTTGGGAAAACATGCCCAAGCAAGATGCAGATCTGGTGATGTTCATAAGTTACAAACAGCTGCCTTCCAATGTCAAGGACTGTAATCAAGTACTAAACAATACAATCCAATTGAATTATGGTCTTCAGAAGTGGACACTATGAGGTCTCTTTGGTTTACCCAATACAGACATAAATGTTATCTAATTAAAGTGGGATGACATTTTAAAGTTAACAACAGCACTATGTGCTTACAAGAACATCTCTTCATCGGTATCACCTATAATCTGTTTTAAATGGCTTTTTCAAGCAATGCCATAAAGAGCCAGGTTTGTAAAAGAGACGTGTGAGTGTGAAGAACCTGTAACGGACGTAAAGGATCTTTACCAAGACTCTATTACAAACATCTCTTTTACAAACATGATCTTTCATGGAACCAAAAGAAGCTATTTTATGGCATCACTTAAATAACTATATATAACTAAATAATAATTTGAAGCACCTATATTTTTAAGGGTGTAAAGGACAAAGTGAGAAAAGTGGTTTGTGGCAGAAATTTGGTAACAGCTTGTTGATCCTTTGAAAGGGTCGTTTGTACATGGTATTAAGAAAAATAAATATGACAAGCTGAAATAACGTGAACATTAGATATTTACAAGTACAAGTAATGAAGATAACATTCCTGCAGTAATAGTTGGAATTTACATAGTAGAAAAAGAGTAAACAGTAAATGTCTAATTTTTGTGTTTTGCATGTAGTTGTCATGCATGTTACTAAAGTAGCTATGTTGCTCTACTAATAAGGTAGTTAGCACTCTCATAGAACCTGTTAAGAACTGTTTTGCAACATGAAAGAATGTTTAAACATTACATTTTGATTGATTTATTGATTTTTTTAGTTGTTTTATTGAAAAGATATATTAAAGCCTAACACTGGAAATTTGAAAGTTATAAACCTGAAGAAAAACATCCACAATTGCAATTTCATAATTTGCTGAAGGAACAATTTTTCTTACTTACTGTATTACAGAAGGTCAGGTGTATGTTTTGTTTCATTAGGTGGTTTGGACAAAAGAGGGCAGCATTGCTCACGCTTGTCTTTTATTCTCCACTGTGCAAACTTGGAGAGTACATTTTGACTTGTGTTGCAATAGTTTTATGTCAACAGCAGGGGGCAACATCACCTCGAGATTTAAATTGATACTGTGTTTTGTGTGTGTGTGTGTGTGTTTTTTTCTATTACTGACTGACTTCTCTTTGATGTTGAGCCTAAACCTACAGTATAGCCTGAAGATGAGTACATTAGAATTGAAAACAATATAGCAAAATTGTCATAGTCCCCACAGAGCAAGTGTTCTCATTATATAAAAAAATAGCTTCAGTGCAAAAGAAAGATAAAAATGAGAAAGCAGGGTAAATGGAAAAGAAATGATGTGGGGAAAAAGGGCTCTTTGTGAAATTATATGAGGAAGAAAAAAAAGATCTTTAGGAGTGTCTCATTTTGGGCTGTAATTTTTGAAAGTGATGAGACCATATTGAGACACTGCTTCAATATTGAGTCTTAAAACCCTAATTTTGGGGACATTCAATGGCAATTATTAAAGAAGGCTATATATGACAGCAATCTGAATGTCAGACATGATGGATGGGCTAATTTCAGCGTGACTTGGAGTGTGATAAACTGATGATTAAAATTTCACGAGCGTAAAAGAGGCATTCCGATACATCTATAAAAGGCCAACGTTAGCCACTTTACTCTCAGTTCAGGTCATTTGGGATGACTTTGCCTGGAGAGTGGCAATATATGGAAATGTTGAGCAGTCCAAGCTGAATTGGCAGATTTCTTTTGCTTTTCTAACTTTTTTGGAAGTTTTTTTTTTTTTGTTTGTTTCCTAATTAGTTTTTTTATTCCGCTTTCTTTAGGATGCCCTAATAGGAGCATTATTCAAACACATGATAGGGATATAAAGGCACAACACTATCAGTATACGGGCCATTGCATTAATCTACCTTTTATCTGACACAGCAGAAATTGGGGAGAATAGATTGTCCCTCTAATTCTAATTAATCCAACAGGGAACATTTGGGTGCACCAATTATCACGCCTAATTTATCCCTGCTAGAAGAAATCTATTTATTGAAATGTGAAAATGTTTTCTCTCTGTCTTGTTCCTCATTTCTCTTCCTCACTGATGAAAAAAAAAAGTTCTGTTCAAAGAATCCCAGTCCTACCAGCTGTGCAGAAAAGGCCCGAAGTTTGCTGCCAACTCGTTGTAGTGAAAACGATCAGAAAGAATGAGCACAAATCCAGTTCTTTTTCTCATTTCAGTTAACCTGGAATGATCAGGAATATCTGACACGCAGGACGTGTTATTTTGATTCGGAGAATACTTCAGATCTCACCAGTTCAGAAGATCAGCTTTAGATGAGGTTCTGAGAGAAGGGAGAGAGAGAGAGAGGCGTCAGAAGGACAAGCTATGTGTTCTGCGCCGTTCTACTTGATCAAAAACCTAGATTGCTGACAAAGAACACAACACAGCAGTTCTTTTCTCAGATGAGAGAGCTGAGATGCTCAGGATGGACTGACGACAAAAGAACAAACCCTTCATTCCGGTATTTTGTCAGTGTTTGTAGTTTGAGTGGCCATCAACCTTGCTTCATTTAGCAGATCCACCCATTCTTAAACTATGGGAACTGCAGGAGGGCATGAGATGAGATGAGAAAGAAAAACAAAATAAATATTTAAATGATTATATTAGACTTTTTCTGTGACTGAGTATTTTTTTCTCAACACATACATTATCAGTTTATGCATTTGTCTAATTTATCAGTATATATTTCATTTAAACTATTTCACCCAACCTTCTTACAATAGCTCAGCCCTGATTAATTGAATTAAACAAATGCACTGCTTTATGTTATTGAGGTCCTTGTTAATGGCAGAGGCACAAAAACAGCATTCATTTACAGCATTTGGCTGCTGCACTCATCCAGAGCGACCTACATTTGAGGCATGTTGCACAGATAGTCGAATTTAGCAGTAGCCACTTGGTCCTGTATCCTGTTAAAACCTGATTTTTCAGTGCTGTGCAAATTATTTTGATATACAATGGACAAAGGTGAAAACAATTTTTATAGTTGGTGCCCCAAGAAAACAGTAGTAAGCATTTACTGATCAGACCAGCAAACTGGTCGTGAGCAAAATGAATGTGAGCAAACACTCTCTCAAACAGAATCCACACATAACCATGTGAGTCATCATGCTTTGTTTGTTATGTAGCCGTAGAAAACATAGAACTGCTCAGTCCTGCATATTTTTCACCATGGCTAACCAACAAGATTTCATAAAATTCACACATGCAATGTAAAGTGAAATCCAAGAAATTTGTAACATTTGAAAAAAAGATATTTCATACATATTTTATAAAATAGAAAACAGTGTCACTACAGCTAACTTCATTACATTTACATTTACTGCATTTAGCAGACACTCTTACCCAGAGCAACTTCGCTATTTACTCAAGAATAACCTTAGCTAGTCTGAGTACAATAAAAATTCAAAGCTACCTCTAAGCTTAGACACTACTAAACACAAGTGAATAAGGAGTCAATAAGGAGACATTTCTGCTACTTTTCTCCATTATGGAGCTTCTAAGTGGAACTAATGGATGGTAACTCCGGCTAAAATTTCACATTCTACTATTTTTACGTTTATGGTTAGGGTAATAGTAAGGATAAGGTTAAACTTAGGTTTAGATGTAGTAGGTTTAGGTAGAGGTGTAGGTTAAGGTAATAAAATTACACTGGTTAGGTTAGGTTTAGGTGTAGTAGGTTACGTTTAGGTAGAGATGAAGGTTCAGGTAATAAAATTACACTGGTTAGGTTAGGTTTAGGTGTAGTAGGTTACGTTTAGGTAGAGGTGAAGGTTCAGGTAATGAAATTACACTGGTTGGGGTAAAGGTTAGGTTAGGTTGAGGTGTAATAGGTTACGTTTAGGTAGGGGTGTAGGGTCAGGTAATATAATTACACTGGTTAGGCTAAGGGTTAGGTTAGGTTTAGGTGTAGTAGGTGCTGTTCAAATAATTTGATTTTTGTTTGTCTGGGTTGCATATGCATGGGGGTTGAACATTGTATACTGTATACATACTGACACGGTCTTTTAACTGCCTATGTACAATTTTCTCTTGAGCCCAGGCTGGCCTAACAGAGCTATGTTTGTGGCAGATTCCTCAGTGACGGAAAGTAAAATAACAGTGTGTGATAGAGGGAGTTCTTACCTACAGATTGGAATAAACAGTTAACATTGTGAGGGGAGGGACACAGATATTTCAGTTGCAGCACATTTACTAATGGTTTTGAATTAGATCAACCCAAAACTGCATTGAGTTTAATCAAACACTCTGTAATCTTTGAGCTCTGTGTCTTTAAGATCAGGCCTGAAAACTACTTCCCTAATAATCTGGTGGTTTTCTTTCTGTCACACATGCAGTGTACTTATACTTAATTCCTTACTATAATAATATTTTTTACACTTTTCCCTGTACACAGAACATAAAAAACACATATTTAATTCAAACATGTTAATAATAGAAGTGACAGTGTATATTCGTTTGACAGATTTCCTGGTCTTTTCTAGGTACAGGAAAATGCATCTAAATTCTTTGTCAACAATTCCTTTACTTCATTTAAAAGCATCCATTTAAAAACTCGTTTCATTGAAATTCATATGAACATATAAAGAATAAATCTGAGATGTTATGGGTCACTGCTTTGACCAAGATTGACAGCAGAGTTTACTCCCAAGAGCTGTCCATCACCCTCCATTATACTGGACTCCAAATCCAATTTTCAGTTCACCTTCACATTTTATGTACTTCATGCATTTACCTCTCCCCTTGAGATATACAGGCTGTAACAGAACGATCAACTATGTGTGTGTGTGTGGTGGGTTTGTGGATGCTTTAAAACTTTCCAATATGTAACCAATGCCGACGACTAATACAGAGAAATTCCCAGACTTGGAGAAGTGAGATTCTTCATAGAAAACCAGAATTGACAGAAGCCAATATGCCTTACCCACAGCTCTTACTGAACCACCCTGAACCCTGTACATGAGTCAATAAATCTCTTTGTTCTATTACTCATAGGTACACTCCTTTATTTCCTACTAACAACTAAACTACAATTCATCATCTCGTGAACAGCTTTACTTAACTTTGTCTTTTAGGCATTGGATGTGTACAAACCGATTACAGCAATGTTTGCGCTTGTTCTGCGCCCACAGTTAAGTTTTACGACAGGCCCGAAGTCCAACTTGCCATTGTCATTCCACTCCTACACTCTGGCCAGTTCTCGCTTTCATTTCGCTCTCTCGCCACATAAATGCTTTGTCTCTTTTCTTTATGGAATATTGAGGAAGATGGAGGTTGGAGGCTAGACTTACAAGCAATTTTGTTGTAAACTGAGGGATTGCTTACTGAGTCTGCTTGTGAAAGGTGAGGTATTTCTTTCTTCATTACCATATTTTTCATTGAATGGATTTGGAAGGAGATTTGGTCAACAGATTCAATGTCAATGCTCTGAACAACGAGTTAAATGCATACGTTTTGTATGCGTTCTCATCTAATACATTTTCAGTTTATGTATTTGTCTTATTTAGCAGTGTATTTCTCATTTTAAACAATCACACACAAAATTGGCACAATAGCTGGGCTCGAAATGGATAAAATAAAGGCACTGCTCCGTAATATTGTGGCCCTACCTCTGGCTAATGGTAGAGGCACAAAACAGGCATTCATGCATAACCTAATTTATAACAAACCATATCCATGGACATCAAAACAAAAGCACAGCAAGCATTTTCTCCCTAACAAATATAACCATTATATTTTCTCCTTTTCAGGCTAACTAGAGGAGGGATTTTGTTTTGGTTTTGCTATAGACAGGAAGGACTACGTGCAGACAATCATGGCAAAAGGTACCAAACATTAAATAATAATAATAATGTGTGAAAAAAAGTGAAAAAAGGTGGAAGGAAGCAGCAGAAATGAACATGGGTAAAATGGACAAAAGACATGTTTTGAAGAAAAGCATTCTAATTATTAATCTCAAACAACCATTACAGCAAAATAACAACCAAATGCTTTTGCTCTTTAACTCCCTCACTCAGTATGCACCTTACGGCACACTTGGATTGACCTCAGCCAATTACAGCCATTATGCTCATTACATATCTCCATTGTATTTGTATTAGATGAGGACTTTGCTCTGCAGGAGATTTTGAGGAAGAACAGAATATTGCACCACTGCTTGTATGTAGTTCTAGGTACACAGGAAAAGCTCAATCTAGCTTCTACCAATAAATAGATGTCATTAACTACACAGGGTCTTATGAAGGGCGACATTATGTCTTGACTCTTGAGCTAGAGTGTCTCCTTACACAGTAGGCACAATAGTCTAATCAGCTGTTATGTTTACACTGCTGCAGGTTCTCCAACTCCCTGTCAAAGTTCCCATTCTCTTCTGTTAACAGATCTGTACTCTGAAAATATTTATGCCTATGCCTTATCCAAAACTCTTACCAAAGTCCACCCTCCTCTGACTGTGGGTCTCTACTCATCATGCCACAGCAAGATCAAAATGATCCTCAAGAACATTAAAGGTATGTGCACTTATGTTGGGATGCAATTATTCATTATTATATAGGTCAAGCTGTTCCAGCTCAAGAACACACTCTTGAAAATGGGGTTCTTTTTTAAAGATAGTGGTTATATAGAGAGCCATAACAACTCAAAAAGCCATTTGAGGGACCTATCCTGGAAAACTGACCTTTTAAAAATTGGTTCTATGTTGCAGAAAAAAAGGATTTGTAATAATACAAGTCAAATGACCCAATTTCTCATGTTATTCATCCTGTGTAGATGCCTCTTAGTGTACAACACAGTTTTTTATGTTAATTCTATCATCAAAGTCACCATGTTCTGGTTGTCTTATGACACTTTACGACCAGAGCACATTGACCAGACCAACACGAACAAATACAAATGTTGGGTTGGTGTGCCACAGCTGTTTGTGTTTGGTTGAATTTGACATGTTGACTTTTCCACATGCACCTGTGCAACCACTAAAACTCAGCTCACACTTTCCTGGCTGATTCCACTGTTTAGCTCGTTTCTTGCTAAGCTATCGATAAGAACATCATTTTGGACAAAGAGGACTTACTTATTGCCAAAAAACTTAAAGTACACTTCACACGCTTCCTTGGGAAGAGGCTGTCCTATTATTGGTGTTTTGCCATCTTATTTGAGGTGTAGCTAACCTTTTTAAAAAGCTGATGGTGTTGCTCTGGTTGAAACTGTGTGAGGAAGATAAAACCAGTTCTGTCTTCACTTTCGAGTTTTTCTTTAGTGATTGGGAACATTTTTAATAGCTGGGGGAGCTCTTATAACTGCGCTCTGAGACTAAATAGGATGCAAACATCAGCCAAACCTGAGGTGACTATCAGGAAAAGTACAGAGATGTGAATCTGGATGGGTCTAAAATTATCAGATGATCGCTGCGTTCAATGAAAAACTGTAGGTAATTTAGTAATTTAGTAATTTCAAGGCAGGAGTTAACTCACAGAAGAGCTCTCAAGAAAAAGAAAATAACCACAGGACCCCATGTAAATTTAATCCTGTCTGAATAGGGCTTAAAAAATCTTCACAATCCCCCATTTTTCTTATAAAGAAGATGTGCTGTTTTGACTGGTGGTCTTTGACCGGCATACCACGGACAGTTATTTTTCAGAACAGCCTAAAACAACTGCCAACATTGTCTCAGAATGTTGGGTCAGTTTGCTCTGGCCTTTAGAATAGAGCATCATAACAATTCGCTTGGAAAGCCCTAATTAAGACTTATCAAATCCGTAGTTGGTTTAACTGGTGACTAATTCTTTAATTAGTTAATTAAGCCCTATATCTAAGCACTATACATGTAAATCTTTAGCACAACTTTATATAGCATAGCTTTGCATAATTGTATGTCCATTATTATGTACTTACATGTCATCTTTCTTTTCCAGATCACATGAACGATGAGGCAAAAAGAAGAGAGAAGCATGAACAAAAATCAAAGCCTCGACCACTGAAGGTATCTATTGGAAACCTGCTGTCACTAATCACTCGTCTACTGTTCTATCGACCTGTATGGACGAAAAAGAACCAAAACAGAGAATGCGTCCGCTACATCTTTGTGAAGTTCAGCGCTTGGCATTTTGCAGGTAGTGACATGCTCTGGGCAGGCCTGGCGATGCACTTGTGGCAGACTCTTCAAGACAACTTTGGCAAGCTTCAGTTTGGCCTCTACAGAGTAGCTCAATATGATGAGGAAAAAGACAGTAAGAAAAAGAAGATAGAAGACGGTACCCAAAACTGGAGGTCTAAGAAGATATTGTGCATCCCGTTATGGGCCCTTGTCTTGATGATACTGATTGTGTCACTTTTCATTCTGATCCCAATTGTTATTCTTGGCTTCACTAAACAAAAACAAGCAGGCGAAGGACAGAAGGACTCAGGGTATGGAGTGCTTGAAGGTTTTGCTATTGCAGCCCTTGGAGTCCCAGCAGCTGGAGCTGTGAGATTCACTTTCATGTTGGGCAAGAACCTCATCTTTAACCAGGACCTCAACATCAGGAGACGTTTGGACAACAAGAAGATCAGTGAACAGTTAGGCTTAATGCATGAGGTTCGAAAGGAGATAAGGCTGCTCTCCTGCTTTATTCACTTCATGGAGATCTTTGAGAGACGGAAGATAAAAGTGGTGCTGGAGATCACTGCTTTGGACCGCTGCACACCAGAAAAAATTGTCGGAGTCTTGAATGCCATTAACATACTTCTATCTGATGAAGAAAGTCCTTTCATATCTCTAATTGCAGTTGACCCAGAGGTACTTGCTCAACAAGTAGACCAGGCGAAGGGCTGCTTCACTAAAAAGGACAGAGCTTATGGCTTCTTGGACCGAATTATTACACTGCCCTTCACCATTCCACCTTTGTGTGTTGTGTCAAAGTGCAAAGTCTTCCGAAAAATTGTTTGCGGTCAGTCTGAAATCGCAGTTGACTCACAGGATCATGAGGTTGAGCGATTTTGTGAATCCGAGACCTCGCTTTCTATAGAAGACAATTCTTCAGTGAACACCAGTCTCATTAAAGGTCAAGCCACTGCGTTGATTACAAAGCACAATAAGATAGAAACACATCAAAATGACATACGTCATGAGACTGAAGTAGAAAAGCTAATCCAGTCTGCTTTTGAGAGCATCTTCTTGTGTAACCAAAGTAGGCTTTTCTATTACATCTCAGAAAACACTGTGTCCATGAGAAGAGTGATCAACTCCATCAGGGTGACCATTGTGGTCATGGAAGCTTTTAAGATTGAGGTTCCTTCTCCTGAAAAAGTCGCTGCATGGGTTGTGCTGGTGGACCGCTGGCCTTGTAGACTGAGCTGGATATTTCAGTGTGTGGAAGATGAAGAGCAGATCCTGCAGACTGAAGAAAACAAGACTGAAACGTCAGCTGTCCTTGATAAAAACAAGTCCCTTTGGAATGTGTTCAGTGAGCATAGGGTGGAGCTCCATGTGATTGGGGATGAGGTGGAGAAATACCTGGAAAGAGACAATGATCCTGAGCTCTTTGAGATGTTTCTCAAAAAGGACTTCAAATTCACAGTTGGGGAGATGGCTAAATTTAAGCCATATACCTTTAACCTGGATTATTCCATAAAGAATGAGATGGCCAGGATCAGAGGAAGCAAGAGAGTGAAAGGAACAGGGAGTTTTTTCAACACCTTGTCCCCCAAGACTGTGATTAACATGACTGTAGAAGATGTTTGCAGTGAGGTGAGTAAAATGTCTGACATTTCTGATGCACAACATCCAATCTATCACTCAATCTATCAAAAATGGTGATATAATTGTAAATCTGAGGTAACTTGTATTTATCTCCACAGTTATCCAGAATGAAGCTTCCTGAGAAGTACACAGAGCTAGTAATGGAAAACCATATTAATGGCCAAACCTTGCTCCTTAGTGACCCAGCTGATCTAAGACAGGTCATGCAGATGACCATTGGTGAATGGACAGCTTTTAGAATTCGCTTCCTTGGGGACATGTCATCTGGTCGTATGAACCAAACTAAATTGCTACCAGTACTCTCAAAACCTAATTTAATCATTTGCCCCTCTGGTCTGTAAAATATAACCCTAACCCCCTCCATTATATTGTTTGTTTGTGTGTATTTGTGTGTTAAACCTTAAAGGCCCTGGGTGCCTGAATCTAAGTTTTGTTCCTAATTACATTATTCTCCCAAAGTCCAAGTTCTCTCCTTCCAATGTGTAATGGGCAGTTCCAAAAGTTGGTCAGGTTTACGTCAGCATACTCCTGACCAATCACGAGGTTAACATGGCTCTGCCCATTCTTAACTTGGAGAGCTAAAGCTAAGGCTAAACATGGTGAGCTTAAGCTTGAGGTGTGACTAGGGGAGCAGATGCCCCATGCCCCTTTGTCCCTCATGTCTGGTACCTCTGAAGCCTCTCTGCTTCACCACAGAATGTATATACTATACATCTTTAGTACACTTCTTTCAGTGATAGGCAGCAGCACTCCTCTCAGAGCCATACATGCAAGAAAATTATCTTATAATTTAAGGCCGACTAGTTAGACTATTCCCAGAATGAGAGATCTTTGATTTGTAATTTCTTTCCAGACTATAAATATGCGACTTTTCCAGACTATAAATTGCTCAAGTTTGAGAGTTGACTACATTGGCAGAATGATGGCTTTGATCTCTGGACTTTGCTTTGAATACTTTGAATAGCAGTTCTGAAGTTGAAATAGGCGATGAGTGCCTTTACTGCACAGGGTGTACAAGGAATTAACACTGGAGAAAATAAAATGATGTAAAAACGCTGAATGATGTGCCTTAGGAGTTGTACTTGTAGCTTTAGTGGCATTTGTTTAACAATTAGCATTTTCAAAACCAGTAAACCTTTGTGTTCATCTTGTGTTCACAGTCCAGACGGCTTTACTGAACATGCTGCCCTCATGCAAGGAAGATAGAGACAAATTAAATATTGATTATTCATGACACTTCTTATTCCCATGCCTCCATTTAGCATTATTTGCACGAAATGCGAACTTTTCACCCCTTATTTTTCAGTATAATTAGAAATCACATTAAATGTAACTTCGATTTATGTTTCTGAAGATAGAACATTAGTGAGGGGATAGAAATGAATTGGAAAGAAGCTCAATGCTGGAGTGGATCACGCTAAAAGTAATTATACTTTGGTACCATGCTTGGACTTGTGGTGTCCATCAGTGAAGTTTTTTTGTTCTTACCCAGGCAAGGGAAATAAATCTATGGCACATCTATGGGAATTTGACTAACTTGGACAAATGCCATGAATTATACACCACAATATACACCAGTTTACATTATACAGCATGTTAAATATTACATTTGTTAACATGTGTGAAAATGTAGTATGATCTGATGGTGACTTGGTGCACCAGTAATGCATATTTTGGAGATACTAATAGCCTACAGGTTGAGGGGTCAGAAGCTTCAGGTTCAGTCATACTGTATATATCCTGTTGCAACTGCCTAGAACATAAAAGTCCTAAAGATTGACCCTCTATTTAAATAATACATATTGTTGCCCCTCCCTGAAGCTGTAAACCAACTGTAAAGCTGTGTACTGAGACACAATACTTAGGAAAGACCTTAGGGAAGAACTTGAGGAGTCACTTGGAGTTGAGCTGCCTGCAGAATAGACTGTGAATTAAGAGCTTCTGCACAGACAAATTAAACCTTTGTTAAAAAATGTTTAAATGGCAATACTACTAGAACTAGTTTTGGCTCCAGATGTCCAGATGTTTTAATTGAGAAAGAACCCATATTTTCTTGCCCTCATGTTTTCCTTTCCTGGTCTGTGTCTCCGCTTTGCCCTGCCATGTGCACATTAGCACATGGCTCTGCTTATGTTTGTTCCTCGGCCGGTTCTCAATCTGCGTTCTTGTCTGTACTTGTGTTCCTGTGGACTTATGAAATGCCATCAGTTGCTGCCCAAGTACTGTTCCATTCAAAAGTTCACATCCAGCCAAGTACAGTCCAAATGCCCGGATGTGTTCTTGTTCCGCTCGTGTTATCGAGGATGTATCAGGACGTGACTTATGTGCACTTGGCACAGCCAAATTTCCCAGAATGCATTGCACACCACGCTGCTGTTCCAATTGCAAAATTACCATACAGCGTCCTCCCATCCTCCGGAGTTTGTACTCACGAGTCGAACTTGCCCAGTCAGTTGTATTGAGAATCCCCCCCTTATCTCCGCCTGAGCCCCGCTATGTCGTTAGTGTTCCCACCTGTGCTTCCTTTGTAGCCCGGCCCTCTTGTTAGTCTCAGGTGTTCCTTGTTGGTCTGTATATATGTAGTGCCTTTGTTTCAGTGTTCCGTGTCTGGTCTTGGGCATGTATGTTTCATGGCAGTTCACTGCTGTTAGCTTGGTCTGTGTTATCCTGCCTTATCCTGTCTCTACTTTAGAGACAGGATACTCTACTCTACTCTGCCTCTGCCTCCAAGCTCCTCAACCGTGACATTAAGTAGTTGACCTGTACTATTTTATTTATTTATTTGTGTATTTTTACACATGTGGCTCAGTAAAAATAATAATGCAACTCTAAGCATTATAAAATAAACTTGAACAATTTTTTCTTACTTATTTTCTATGTTGTAATTCCACAGTTCCAAACCCTGCCTTAGCTGCAGCTTTAACCCATAGTGCCAGTGTATAATTTACCACCCCCACTAGGATCATTACTGAAGTGTGGCTGAGGGGCAAATAGGACAGTAAGTAATTTACCAAACATGGAAAACAAATCGGTGGTGTTTCAGGCTGCAGTCATTACTTACCTCTACCAAAGAGAACCTGGCCTGGAGATGGCATCGTTCATCAGGACCATCATGTTGGACCATCAATCAGATGTGTTCTTGCAGAGGAAAAAGAAATGTGCGCTGACATGGGGCGTATAGGTTGTGGCACATGCCAAAGTTTTAGATTAATAATCCATAAAGTTTAAAAGGACAAAGTTACTTGCTGCATCCATATTCTATATGATAAACCAGGAGGAGGACAGAGTACTGTATCATTCAGTATACAGATTGAGCTATTTAAAGCATCACTTTTAGCAGGTGAACTGAGTTGACTTGCAACATTTATAGATTGTCTTGATTTTATAAGGTTTGTTTTGAGTTCATACTGAGGTTCTCAAAGCAAATATTCAATTTAACAAAACTTGGAATTAGAGGCTCTGTATACGATTTCAATCCAATATCCAATACACTTTTTTCTCAAAACCAGCAAATGTTTCTTCTTAGTTTGCTAGCTCTCCAGCCTGTTTGCGCACTGGGAAAAAGTCCATTATTCAGACTTAACCCTGGTTCTGTTAGACAGATTCTCAATATGAATATAGATCCCATCTGAACACAGATGGAATTTGGTCTCCACCTTTAACCCATCAGCGCAGTAAACACACAGTGATCAAACACACATGGCGACAGGGAGCACACATGCCCGGAGCGGTGGGCAGCCATTGCTGCAGCGCCCAGGGAGCAGTAAGGGTGAAGGGAATGCTCAGGGGCCCAACAGCGACAGCTTGCCAAGCCTGGGTATTGAACCCACAGACCTGTAATCAATAGTCCAGTACTCTACCCACTGAACCACCACTGCCCTTACTTAGTACTTAGGAGTACAGACTTAGCAAGTTCGACTAGCGAGTACAAACTCTCAAGGACAGGAGAGCACTGTACAGACATGGTGAGAAATGCATTCTGGGATACCAAGTCCACGCAAGTAACCTGCTGATGCATCCTTGATAAGATCCAGGCATTTGGACAAGTACTTGACTAGTACTTACAATGCTTGACCTGTGGCTGATGAAGTTTCACAGGTGTACAAAAACAGTACTGGCAAGAACGTAGATTGAGGATCAGCCCTAAATGGAAAGCAAACAAAGTGGCTCAGGCCGAGATTCATTTAGCACTTTGCTAGCTATGTGTTGAACTACACACATTGTCATAGAGAGATGGCTGAGAAACAGCGAAAAGGAAAAGCTCTGACGAACAAATGCTGGGTGCAATGGTGAAGACGTGTAAACACTGGTGAAGTGTTTAGACGGTGGGGAGAAAGGCATAATAAGGGTTGAGGTTCTTGCTCTACTCCTGCTGGATAGGTGGGTAACATTGACTTATTTTTGCTGTTTGTCCCTTTTGCATATGTTTGGGACAGATAATCACAACTAGTTAGCTTAGCAACAGCTATTGTAGCAACAGTTTGCTAACCCACAACCAAGCTAATGCAAACTTAGTTAAGGCTAATTGCTTGCCATGACATTGTTCTCTCTAGTGTAAAATCATGATTTTTGGTCATATGGCATTTGCAAAGGGTTTTATGGCCACAAAGATCTGGGGGGCGGAGCTTCTGAAGGGGCCCTGTAGGGAAAGGTGAGTTCAAATATCAACAGTCGTTCTCCAGAAACGTTTGCAGTGTCTTCAAGGCTAGAATGAGGCCAGAATTTATAATAATTTATATTATTTACAGCTGAACAGCTGCTTGTATGCATTCCTCAACCGTGCACCACACTTTCAGTTTCTATTATTATTAGAGACTTTTTTTCAAACTTGTCTGCTTTCTATTATTAATATACATGTTTTTAAAACCCGGGAAATGTTCACAATCTGTACTTCGACACCTGTCTCAGCACTTTTATGCTGGGCTGGATGACAGTCCAGGTGCAGGTGTTTTTTTTTTTTTTTTTTTTTCACTGAGGCTTGCTACCTGTGTGCTGATAGAGTAGAGCTTCTGAGACAGAAGGCAAAATATATGCTGTGCTGAGCCTGAAACCTTTCCAGGATTGATATACAATGTTTAAAATTCTTTAAGAAATGTTTTTATCCATGCTTCATTCTCTTAAAAAACGTGTTTTTCCATGGATACTGTTGCTAGGTTGGACAAGTTTTACAGGAATACTTTAGGGGGGTGTTATAATGTCTTATCTGCTAATGTGCCATTATTTGATCATTAAATGCTTTTGCTAGATTATTAAGCAACAACTAGGGTGAATTAAACACCCACCATTCACCCTACTATAGTGAAGACCAAGACCAGTAGCCAAGAATAATACAAAAAAAGACATTGTAGCTCAGGTAATGAGCGGATATGGATTACCCATAATATACAGCAGAAATGAATAAAATAATAAATATATAAATTTAGCCCAAAAACTGTCAATTGACCCTCCCTTCTACTCAATATTAAAGCTACTGAAAAGAAAATGGGTTCATTGATTGACGTGTTTTTCTCTAATATGCGTGAGGAGGGGTTAGGGTCACACACATTCATATATTTGTTCTATATTTGTTTAATGCTTCAATATTGAAATCTTAGAACATAAATTAGGTTTAACCTTGTTTTAAAAGAAGTCATTTCTTTCTGATGCTCCGAAGAAAATATTGAGTGAGTTTACAGAGGAACCTTTTACTTTGAGCAGCTTATTGTTGCTGTTTTGATGACTGTATTTTACATTGTGTATGAGACAGAATGCAATGGCTGACAGAGAAGCTCAGGAATGTCCATTCATCAGCTGCAGCCGCTTCTGCCTGTTCACTATCCTTAAATGTTTTTTCTAAGATAAGATAAAGGTACGTTGTACTTTGTTCGTCCATTCACTGGTACCTGCTGACAAAACAGAAACACTTTGACCAGTCATATTACATTTTTTAATGAATATGTCCAGCATTTATTCTGCAAATATGTTTCATAAGAAAAAAAATATCCACTTTAAGCTATTACACAAACATTTATGCAAGGCTTGGCAAGTCTTGCTGCTTCATTCAATGTTTTATGTTTAAAATGCCAAACTACATGTAAAAATATTACAGCGATTAAAGCGAAACTTGGAACGATGACTGCATTGCATGCAGTGCTTCATCATGTACTCAAGATCACATTAACGCCTTACACCACCGGTGGGCCAAAAGTGTTATTACAAGCTTTTATTACTAAATTTGCACATAAATCCCTTTAATTACTGAGTAATATGCCCTAGTGTGTAATAAGTGTTAAGGGCTTAATATGGTGGGAAATTCATGGTTGTTTTCAGCCTGCCTCGTTTTAAAAAACTGCAGCAACACAGCCCAGTGTAGCAGTACAGATGTAAAGAATGGGAAACTATTTTTACTTTGGCATATTTAAATAACAAGAGTTCAGTATATCCATGGTTCTCTCATAACTGAAAAGAAAATATAAATAAAAATCATGGGAAAAGTAAACAAAAAACAGGGCTGTAAAAAATCCGATTCCAAAGCCCCAAAACTGTGATGTAACATTCTACACCCCCAAAAATTATCTACACCCAGCCCACTAGTAAAAGGCTTTGAGCAAATAAAGCTTAGACGTGGTCAAACACAACAACCAATCGGGAGAACATGGTGTTGTTGGTGCTGTTGGGACTGGAGAGAATGCATATCATCACTGTCATGCAAAAACCTTGTATCTTCTAAACAGCAACTTTACAACTCAATTCAGATGAGAGCATTTCTATTGGTCCATTAATCATGTTTTTTAGTTTTTTGCCAAACTGCCAGATTCACATCATGACAAAACGTAAAAATGGAGACAGTGATAATATCACCTTTCAGACTCGGCTGGTAACCAGAAAACAGGTCGCTATGTGAACCAGACCTCATGCCAGTGTCCACACCTTTTCCAGTTTCACAAGAGTTGCTATGAAAGAAAGCATTACATGAACCATTGATAGGTCAATTGTCAAGTCAAGTGAGTAAAGTCATTTACCCAAACAATGCGTGTGAATGAGAACACAATTTTCAGGAATCATGAAATGGAAAAGGTGAAATGATGAACAGGGCTGTATGCAAAGATCAGCTCGATCGCGGCTTCTCTTGTCCTCAAGCACAATCAAGGCAGGCTAATCGACATGAGGGTGGGAACACACATGCCGGACTGAAACTTGACTCCTTTGAAACTGTGAACATCAAAGTGGGGGTTGTATGAAATCAATATCATGCAGACATATTAGGAGAACAAAATGGGGTAGAGGAAGAGAGATATTCTTCCCTTTCTCATGCACGATCAATGCAGGAAAAGGCCTGGATTTGAGAAGTAAAACTTCCTAGGCTTTTTTTTTCTATATAATTTTTTTGCAGTGAAATTAGAGAAAGTAGATAATAGAGAAAATGCAGCAAATTCTACTGATATTGCGTGAATTAATAATTAAAACATTTGCAATTCAATAAAAGAACATAAACACTGGCAGTGTCACAAAATCTACAAGAAATATATGCAAAGTTAAAATTGCTCTTCCGGACAGATAGTCTATATATGGGCACTGAGCTGAAAAAACAGACTGTTCAGAACTTTTTGTGAAATCGTTTTTGAGAAATCCACCTATTTTTTCAACAGCAGTTCAGTGCCACCTATTTACTTTTCATTGTTTATTTTATGTCTATTATGTCTAGTTTATTATGTGTTTTAGCCCAGACTTCTTTTTGAATAAGGCAAGTACAAGGCAGCCAATCAGAACAGAAAACATTTACATATATCAGCCTTAAAGACACAGTAACAAAAACAAATGTCATTCTGAATAATGACTGTTTTAGTATATAAAAGTAATCATAAACTGAATAATAAATAAAGAGAGGGCGATCAGATTATTTTGCCAATCCGAGTCTCTTTTTGTTTAGTATCGGCTGATATCGATCTTTATGTTTGTATAAATACTACAGCCCACAGTTTAGATAAGATGTGCTGCTGATAAACACTGAAGTAAAATCACTTTATTTTTAGGATCAGTTTCTATAAAGAGACATTCTGGACTGATTTCTTTAGTTTAGTACAGACTTTTCTTAAAATGACTGTGTGTTTAATCCAGTCTCCTCCCCAACCATTGAGCTCCCAGTTCCTTTAAAACACAGCAGTCAAGTGACTTTGTCAGTGTTTGTGTGTGTCTGTTGAGAAAATGGAGAAAATGTTTGTTAATAGCGCCTTGAGGACACCAGATGGTGCTCTGAACACTGTGGTTAAAACAAGGACTTACTGATAACTGATTTGCAAATAACATAGCCAGTACCCGATCCAAATTAAATATGCCTGGCTCAGCCCCAATCGTAATCATATCCGGTCATCCCTATTGAAATACATATTATAAATTAAACAATACATATTTTCTGTTGTTGGTATTTTGGAGGGATAGCACAATTTCTGTTTTGGAATCAAGCAGAATCTTGGGTGGGTGTAAAGAACTGTTATATTTAAAGAATGTTCAAAAAATCTCTGAAAAGGGTTCTATGTAGTGCTACGAGGGCTTCTATGACTATGAATGATAGTGTAACCAATTTCTGTGCTTTATAAAACAATTTTGTATATAGAAGCATGTACACAAATCTACCAGTCAAAATAATCCTCAGAAGGATCGTTTAAGCATTGATTCTTTGAGCTTTCATGGTCCAGAATAGAACCACTGGCTTTACTGGCTTTTTAGATACAGGTTTAGAATTCAATCAATTTGGACAATAGGTTTTCAAGTAAAGGTTGAATTTGAATACTATACATCCACACTATTAAGAACGCCTATCTTTCACCAGTGTTTTCTCAATAATTAGTTATTTTCAATTCCGAAGAAGTTAGAAGTTAGAACTCCCCTTGCCACACAATACTACCAGTGCTGGGAGGGAGATGGCCAGCATGTGCTTCCTTCAAGGCACATGAAGCGAGTCACCACCATCTTTTCTAACAGCCACTAAAACTGCTTTACTGGACAGCTGAACACACTTGGAGGAGAACACTAACTACCACGTTATGACAGCTAAGGGATGGGGAAGGGAGCGTCATTCTACCTACCCAGAGAAAGAGAGAGAGAGAGAGAGAGAGAGAGAGAGAGGCCAGTTGTGCTCTCTGGGCCTCCTGGCCACGGTTGGCTATGGCAGCACCTAGGATCAGACTTGCAGTCTCTCAATGACATGACCAATGCTTACAAGGTTGCGTTTTTTTTATGATTTATTTTTATGATAGAACATAAAGTAGATAATGTGTCCCCAAAATGACAACTTTACAGGGGTACTTAATTTTTTTATTATAAGCTAATGTGATGAGTTATGTGTTATCACTTGTTTTAAAAGTGAGCTAACATTAAATTATATTATAAAATAAACATCAAAAATGGAAATATGGGGAGATTGTGTTTTAAACAGCTACAGCATCTGTCATTTTTGAGGAGCAATGGACAATTGTGAATAAGAGAATGCCCATAAGAAGCTTCTCAATCCACTATGCGGTGTGAAGCAAGATTTATATTCTGCAAAGGTGTAAATCAGGGACATAAAACAACTGTGTTGAAAAAATAACCCTCACAGCCGCGTGTTGATTGCATTATTCAGCGCTTTATGGTTCTCTGCGTAGTAAGGGCCCCATTTTCACCAGGTTGTATATTTTAGAGTTGGACACAGATAGAAGGCCGCACTTAAAGAGAATGGGTTTCCCCCCGCACCGTCTGATTTGATGGCACGCTTCCTCCCATCCTTTCCTGCTCATAAAGTGGATCCTGATTCCGTGTAAACCGCAGCGTGAAACCCCCACCCATAAATAAGTGGAACTGCTTTTGATAGCGGATGTCGAAATGCGGTTCATGAATTATATGGTCAGAGGAGAAGGAGCTCAATTTTGTACGGGCTCTGATTACATCACGTCTCCGAGGACCCCTATCTTCCTCCTGCTGTGAGGGCGGAGAGCTGTGGGTGAAAATAATGAGGAAGGCTTTCCTTGGCATTTGCAATTCCTCTTTTTTTTGTGGCAAGGTCGCCCAGTCCCTTTAGCTGAGCTAACAGAAACATAGCTCTAAACGCAAACAGAGCTAAACTAAAGGATGGATATTAATTTCCACAAGGAGGCCTGGAGAAGATGCAAGGACTGCACGGTGGTGATGCAGCAGTGGCGACGATCCAAACGAGCTGGGTAACACTAAAACGAATGTGTTTCCGAGGCTGGAAATCCCTGAATGAAATTCATAGCTCGCACGCCGACTATGGATTTACAGCCTAATTTGCACTCACGTAAAGGAGGGAGATCAATTTACTTCTTGACTCAGAGTTGCAATTAAACATTCACAGCAGTATTGACTCGAGCATGGATGTTCACAGTTAGTAGGTCTCTCATGGCTGACATAAATTCAATGCGAGTAATGATATCTATTTTCTGTTCTAGCTTTGTTTGTTTGCAATTACAAAAAGTGATAAGACTTACAACATGCGGTTACTCCGAGCTGGCGATCTAAGGCCACTGCTGTGTGCTCATGAGCTTAAAGTTTGCTTTTATTCATTTCAGGTTTGAGCACCGAATATGCATTCCGCTAATAGCACAATACAAGTGCTAAGATCTCTAATTGTAGCTTCCCCCAGTACCACAGTATGATTTCCACAATCATAAACACCCTCTTGGAATGCCTCCACAGCTAAGTCTGCAGTGGAGAATGAACGCCTACAGCACTGGATTAATGCAGTGTGGTATTCCAGCTGGACCCAAATGAAGAATGATGAAATTAAATCAACAGTGGAGACTTTGCTGATGGCTTGAAAGTATTACAGATGTATTTTATTGAGATGCTTAAATGATTGAGTTTTTGCTTTATCTTGTTGTTGCTTCTTCTTCTGACCCTCCTTTTTCTTCTTCATTCTCCTCCTCCTCTTCCTTTATATTTTTCTGCTTCCTCGTCTTCTTCTTCTCCTTCTTCTCTTTCTTGTTTCTCGTTTCTCTTCTACTTCATCCTCTCTTCCTCCTTATTACTTTCTTCTTCTTCCTCCTCCTTATTCCTATTTAATCTTTTCATCCCCCTTCTTTATCTTCTTCCTGTCCCATTGTTCTTCCCCCCACCTGTCTCATTATTTTTCTTCGGTTTCTTCTTCCCTTTCTCCATTTCTTTCTACTTCTCTTTCTCCTCTTTTGTTTTACTTCTCCTCCTACTCCTTTTTCATTTTCTCCTCTTCATCATGTTTCTTCTTCTTCTTCTTCTTCTTTTTCTTTTTCTTTGTCTCCTTACTTTTGTTCTTCTTCTTCTTCTTCTTCTTCTTCTTTGTCTCCTTTATTATCTTCTTCTTCTTCTTCTTCTTCTTTTCCTTTGTCTCCTTACTTTTCTTCTTCATCTTCTGCTTCTTCTTCTTCTTCTTCTTCTTCTTCTTTAATTACTCATCCTCCTTATTCATATCATCTTCCTTCTCCTCCTCCTTTATCTACTTCCCCTCCCATTCTTCATTTTTTCCTCTTCCTTTGTCTCCTTATACTCTACTTTTTCATCCTTTTCTCCAATTCTTTCTCCTCCTCTTCCTCCCTTGCCTCCTCATTCTTCATCATTACCTTCTTCTTCTCCACTTCTTTCTTCCCTTCATTCTTGCATCCCCCTCCCCCTCATCCTTCTTTTTCTTCATGTTCTTCTTCTACTTCTTCTGTATCCTGTATCAGCCCATGGCTGTCAGATTACATACATGCTTTACTTCACTCCATCCCATATTAACAGCAGATTGCTGTAGACTTTCATAGGACTTAAGTTATGCAAGTTACCCCCTGCTGTCACTTTAGATCTAATGGTGGATCACAAATGATGTCTTCTTTTGCTACTGTTATAATTGATTAAGTATGGTTGAGGCTCCATTGTTGAACACATGGATTACTAACGTATTAATTACAGCTTGACAGATCAGGGTTACTTTGAGCAAGTAAAAAAAAAGACATCAGAGCATGAAAAACAATGCCATTTCAGATGTTTCAGACACTGCTGAAACAAATGTTCAAATGTGCACTCACAACACAGCTTGTCTAATCACCATATAAAAGCGCTGCCAACAGAGTGGGATGCTCTGGAGAAGCTATCCACGAGCTTCCCAGATGCCATGCATCAGCTACAGGGGTTAAACCCCAACCTGCACTGAGCTGTGGAGTGGTGGAACTGTGTTCTCTGGAGAAATGGAGAAGCATCCAATACCTTCACAGCAAATCTGTCAGTATTACAAAAAAATAAATAAATAAATAAAAATAATCACAATTACAGCATTAATTTAACACTAACAGTGTTGATTGAACACTGGCAAATTTGTTGCAATAGGGTCAGAGTCAGGGTGCTGTTCATAAGCCAAAACTGTTAATTCAACACCAGTACCTGACCTTACTAAATGATCCAGTGATTGAATGCAGTCAGGTCCTTACAGCAAGGTTACTGCAATAAATGTATAAACCTTGTAATAAAACCCCATAAATAAATAAATACATACATACATACATACATACCCTTAAAGTAAATAAATAAAGTAGCACCGACAGTGACACTCAGCAAACGCTAAGTCAGAAAGCTGTTGATTCTTGTTCTACAACAGAAAATGGTGAAAAGAAAGGCCTTCCCACTTTATTTGCCTAAAAATTAAATTAAGAAATGCAAATTTAACACAGTTGTAGCACATTCTCAAAGAGCCACTGAAGCGTCCCTAATGGAGTTTTTCCAGAAAGTAATGGGAGCACACTATTGTTGAGATCAAAAGACCTATTATAAAAGGTGCAAACTATGAAACTGGAACAGATCAATTCACATAGATGGGTTTTCAAGTACCACACATTAGAAATTGATGCCAGTAACATACTAAGTGGGGTGGTGGTTACTGCTCTCCTAATGCCACCGTAGGGCTCATGATACATTTTCACAAGCATGCGAGCAAGTTTATTTCTCATTATGTCTGACAAACAATATTTCTCATCTTAGTGCAGAATTTCTGCACTTTTCCTGCACTCTGGTCCATTTTCACCCTTGGTGCAATTCGTTTGGGCAGGTGTAAACACAGTAACCATTCTAATACGTGAACCAAAACAAATGCACCGAGACCCTTAAGAGGAAGTGGTCTCTGGAGCGGTTTGTTTGTGGTGAGAATGTGATCTGACCTCTATCTGACCCAACAATCAGGTATCCTCTGCAACATTGAGCTAAACATTCTGCAGGTGTAGTTTAACCTTATGTTGTGCCCAGATAATTATCACAGCTGCAATTAAATGCCATCTTCAACACTGATCCATGTTAAATTGCACAGCAATATGCACTAGTCCATAACACAGGACCTTCTTCCTGTATTTTCTTTCTTGCTCCCATCCCAGACAGGTCTGATGTGATGCATTTTGGTGCACTTAGATTGTTCCCTGTGTTCACAAAATCATTAACTGATTCAGATCAGAGCAAATGGACTGCAGGGGTAAAAACACCCTAAAAATAAACTGTATTTACTGCAATATACTTTCAGAGAAAGTCTTTAAACTTCACAGTGGTGTGCTTGTGACATGAGTGTGTAGCATTTGTTAAAGTAACACATAAAATGTGTCAAAAAGCTGTTTAAGCTGTGGCGTTGGTGTTAGATTTTGGTGTTTGATGCTAAGAGTAACAATAAAGCTTCTGTGTTTAGTTTAGTTCAGTGTGTAACCCCTTAAAAAGTGTTATTACATACTTCTATTACCAAAGAATAGCCCCTCCAGTTTGTACTGAAGTCCCTGTTGTTACTGAGTAATACACCTTAGTGTGTAATAAGCCCTGGAGTGTTAAGGGGCTAAATCTAAATATCAAGATAAGTCTATGTCTAAGTGTACGTCTATGATTCTTGAAACTAAAGCTTTATAGTCATTAGTGTCCTGTATATTCAGTAGAAATCTGTGCACATGAACTGATGGTGGGGGCAGTGGTGGCTCAGCGGTTAGAGCGCCGGGATATTGATAACAGGGTTGTGGGTTCGATTCCCGGGCTCGGCAAGCTGCCACTGTTGGGCCCTTGAGCAAGGCCCTTTACCCTCTCTGCTCCCCGGGCGCTGGAGTTGGCTGCCCACCGCTCTGGGTGTGTGTGTGTACTCACTGCCCCTAACACATGTGTGTGTGTGTGAGTGTGTGTTCACTACCAGATGGGTTAAATGCGGAGAACACATTTCGCTGTACAGTGTACACTGTACAGTGACAAATACGTGCACCTTTACCTGAATTCCAACTGGCTCTTTATTTGGCATATAATGCACTATTTGGGTTTGAACAGCACGTAGCATAGCATAACTTAGTTTTTAGCACTGTAATAAGAACATAGTAAGTATGTTTTGTAATTATTCCTAAATGTAACAGAATAGTGTTTCTGTTCATTCAGTGTTCAGCTAGCTAAAGAGATAGTAACCGGTTGCCTGTAGCCTAAAATTTGTTGTTTCACTGGCTTCCATGCATCCCATTTTTTTTTTTTTTTTGCGTAGATTCCCACAGTTGTGCTCACACTCTATGTACCAAACTCTCATTATTTAACTAGGTTTGAGAAAAGTAAAAAAAAAAATCACTCTGTGTAAGGAGGTTTCAATGCCTTAGTAACTCATATGACTATAGAACTGAGGATCGGGGCCAATTAAATGTGTTTTATTGGATCAGGCATCAGTCATTTTAACCCCAATCTGGTTCTGATCTTGTGTTTTTACCACTGTTCCCTCTGGCATCCCCTTAGGTGTCATTAACTGACATTATTCACACCCTGCAGCTATGAGGTGAGTTTCTAGAAAACAATAAAGCAGTTCAGGTGTCTGTAGCGTGGAATTGTTTTACAGTAGAACATGAAAACCTAAAAAAAAAATTTTAATGTCTGAGGTTTTTAGTGCTTTGATTGTGTTTGCATTTGACAAGTGTGTAAAATTTGAGCGTGAGGCTGCTGTTTGACTGTTTTCTCCTTTTTTTGGGGGGGGGAATGCACAAATACCACTTTCACTCTTCAGTTATGGCTGGTTACAAACAAACCTAGAAAGAAAATGCTCCATTTTACCAGTGAAAGCACCACATGCCTTTTCTTTCAGCATGCTTTAAACCAGCACTGAAGAGTGCATTCAAATCAGGGGTAAAGCAGGCTAATGCACACTTTATAGAATCAGAATCCCTATAGCACATTTTAAGCAAGAGTGTGTAAACATAGTAAATATAAAATTATGTCACTACAGCATTTTAAAGTACATTTTAAAGTACACATATAAGCAGTATTCATAAACTGTGCATAGTTGCTCACAGTAGTAAATACACAATATCTATATATATTAAAAAATACATAATACAGAATATATCGCTGCTGTCCAGTGAAAAACATGCATCTCCATTTTTGTCTGTTTTAGTTTTTTCTTGGTTTGTACCCTGTAGCTGCCTTTGTACACTGTGCAAATAATTCTGGATGAACAACCAATAGAAACGCTCAAAATGACTTAGAATACACTCTAATTTTACACTGACCTCCATTTTTGCCTTTCCTGTAAAGTCACCATTTTGGAGATACATGTTTTTCACTGGACAGTGATGGTATACACATTAACTTACACTAGACAAAGACTAAACATACATTACTGCACTGCTTAAAATGTACATATATATGTATTGTAATTGTAATATGTATGTATTATATGTTTAATATATAATTTGTGAAATATAGACATGTTGACATTAATATTTACATATAGGCACTGAATAATATGTGAATTAAAGGTAGTGTTCAGTTTGTGCTGGTATTGTTCTTCCTCTTTTTCAGCTTCAGCCTTTTCACAGGTGGTTTGAGATTTGCACCCAGGATTTGCTAGTATTTTGTAGATTCCATTCTTTCCTGCACCCATGACAATTTACTGGCAGCAACGCAACACAACCACAAAACATTGTGAATTGACCCCCATGCTTTACTAAATGTTATTTGTACCCTTGCTAATTTTGGCCCAAGGTATGATATATTTTGACTTTATCATCCACATCACTTATTTCCTAAACTCATCTGGCTTCTCAAGTTGTTCTGTAGCATTCTTCCAATGTTCAATTTTGTGAAAAAGTCATAGGTAAGCCCAGATAGCAATCCATCATTGAATAGATGTTAAAACAATATTAATCTGCCAGCATTAACTTTGCACCCTGAATGAATACTAAAACAACACTGAAATTTTAACAAAACATCAACAGAAAACCCACACTACTCCAAAAAGCAGAATATGGAAAATAATAGTGAACAGAGACTTTGTCAAATGTAGCAGTTTTATTTTTTAGAAGTTTGTAAAATATGTAAAATTCAGCACAGTAAAATAGAAATACATTTGCTTAAATATATTGTTACTGTCTAGTGAAAAACGTGAAAATTGTGACTTTACAGGATAAGGTTAACATGTTCTTAAATTTGAATGGAAATTAAAGTAAAACATTCAACGTTTATTCAAGTCATTTAAACCATTTGTACAGGTCCAGGAGCTAAGGAGATAATATGATCAGAATTACAATCACATGCTAAACTTCATAAAATATCCATGTTATATTTTACCCTGCATGAGGTTGTTCCCCACTCTTCCCTATATTAATGGTAATGTTCCAAATCCAAATCTGACGACCTGCTCCACCTAAGCAATTTACCTAGCTAGTTAAATTCTTCTCATGATAATTAAAATTGCACTATCCACACTAACATTAACTAGCTCCCCATGCTAATGACTGAGAAGAAACTAGGTTATATACTGCTTTTGTCTGACATTATGAAACCAGTTAAAGTAATGCATTTCCATCAACAGCTAAAAACACAGCTAATGTTAGCTAGTTAGCTAGCTAAAATCTTTAGTCACAACCAGCCATTTTGCCACAACATAATTTTCAGGTTATTTAGTGCTTTTAAATTATCATCATTACAGTTTGAATAATATTAGCATTACTCATTAAAATATTTTGATATTAATATTTTCTCCTTACCTCAGGATCTGTTGGAATCACAAAAGTGAGCTCACATCCTCTGTCACATGATCACCTGGTCAACTATAACTCAAAGTATATTTAATGTCATTTCTGCCAACGCTAAGAACCGTCAACTTTCAGCGATACTTTACTATTAATCAGTGTAGCACAGTTATCAAAAATTTAACCTCAACTAAAACTTTTTCAAAAATCAGTGATGAATCAACATCACTTTTTAACCCTTTGGTTTCCTTCTTATGGCTCTTTCATGAATGTGCAAGCAATGCTGCACAGTGAAATAGTGCACCACTCTTTTGACTGAGCTAAACTTTCTTGCAGATTCTTGGCAGCCATAAGGATATTTTGATTTGCCAGCCTTTCCAGCATATGAGAAGGTTTCTTCAAAAAGTTCTCCAGTTCTCATGTTGATCTCCATAGTTCCCCTGAATTTCCATTTACCACAGAAGTCCCACCATTTACCATAACAGTCCACACTCCACATAACAGTCCACAAAAAATCACAACGTGAAAATGCTTGGTCATCTTCTTATAGCCTTCCACTGCCCTGTGTTCATGAATTACTTTTCATTTCAAATCTTCAGACAACACCTAAATTATATTGCTGTCTTAGCCATAAAAAAACAAATTATAATCAGCCAATAAAACCAGAAAATGACTTCAGTGGATATTGAGAAACTATGTGCAGGGAAACTACAGCACAGACAATGCAATCAGTCTATTCAGATGCACTGTATATTACGCTTTGAAGAGGGGAGAACAGATGAAATCCTACTTAGGCTTCTTGTGATGAGAAGTGTTGACTGATGTGTGCAAGAGGGAGAGAGCTATGCTAAAGATACACAGCTCATCACCTTGCCAAAGCCAGCAGCCACTCTTGATTTGCACTGGCACTTTACAGAGACAGTTGCTCACTTGCATTGTAAAAGTTACAATCTTTAAAAGCTTTTGCATTTTTCGAATGCCCATAAAACGTTTTTGTTTGTAGGACTGTTCATTTAAATGGTCTGGACTACTGAAATCACATTGTCAGCATAAAACAAGCCAAGTGAGGAAAGTGAACAAGCTCTCCATTCAGGTAAAAGCAAAACCCAATGCACAGGAGAATGTTTATCATCACAAAAATCCAATCCTATTTTCTGTCCTGGCTGACTAAAGTTCAGGGGTGTCAAATGAGTGCACTTTATAAAATAGCAGTCAAAGTAAGGTCAAATCAGTGGGCAAAGTAATGGACAAAAGGCATTACCAGTGAAATAGGATCATTCATTTAGAATTTAAAAGTTCACT
This sequence comes from Salminus brasiliensis, assembly GCF_030463535.1. Lineage (NCBI taxonomy): Eukaryota > Metazoa > Chordata > Actinopteri > Characiformes > Bryconidae > Salminus > Salminus brasiliensis. The sequence goes on along the minus strand of NC_132894.1, from coordinate 14,027,764 downwards.
TATTCTGACTTATTACATTTACACTGCCAGACAAAAGGTTCTGTGCAGGTCAATTTTTGTTCAATAAGGTACAATCAAAGTCAATCAATATAAAAAGAAACCTTAGGGTCCTATTCTGTACCTTAACAGTCCACCTCATTCACTGTCCAAAAAGTTCTTAAAACAACAGGATCTTATACAATTCATACATATATGACTAAAGTGGCTTAAGGCTTAAACTGGGCATCATATTAAAATAATAAAGATGTCTCTTCTTGAATGGTAAAATGCATGGAGACATATACAAGCAGTCAATAATCAGACCCTTCTGCTTTACAGTTGCCAGCCAGAGCGGCACAGTATGTGGTACATGTGGTAAAGCGAAAATTAAAGCACCTTAGCAGGCTGAACCTCCAAAAGTTTCTCAAGGATCATATACTTTTAACAGTGTATGTGGGTTTTTTAATCAGTGTCCTTGAGTGTCTTAGAAGTACAGTTAGAAAAATAAGTATTTGAACACCCTGTGACTTTGCAAGTTCTAAAATTAGAAGCACCTGTTTGAGGTCGTTAGCTGCATACAGACACCTGCCCCCCCCACACAATCAGTAAGACTCCAACTACTAACATGGCAAAGAGCTGTCCAAAGACACCAGAGACAAAATTGTAGACCTCCACAAGGCTGGAAAGGGCTACAGGGCAATTGCCAAGCAGCTTGGTGAAAAAAGATCAACTGTTGGCGCAATTATTAGAAAATGGAAGAAGCTAAACATGACTGTCAATCTCCCTCGGACTGGGGCTCCATGCAAGATCTCACCTCGTGGCGTATCAATGATCCTAAGAAAGGTGAGGAATCAGCCAAGAACTACACGGGAGGAGCTGGTCAATGACCTGAAGAGAGCTGGCACCACTGTTTCCAAGGTTACTGTGGGTAATACACTAAGACTTCATAGTTTAAAGTCATGCATGGCACGGAAGGTTCCCCTGCTTAAATCAGCACACATCCAGGCCCATCTTAAGTTTGCCCATGACCATTTGGATGATCCAGAGGAGTCATGGGAGAAAGTTCTGTGGTCAGATGAGACCAAAATATAACTTTTTGGTCTTAATTCCACTCGCCGTGTTTGGAGTACAAAGAATGATGAGTACCATCTCAAAAACACCATCCCTACTGTGAAGCATGGGGAAGCATCATGCTTTGGGGGTGTTTTTCTGCACATTGGACAGGACAACTGCACTGTATTAAGGAGAGGATGACCGGGGCCATGTATTGTGAGATTTTGGGGAACAACCTCCTTCCCTCAGTTAGAGCACTGAAGATGGGTCGTGGCTGGGTCTTTCAACATGACAATGACCCAAAGCACACAGCCAGGATAACCATGGAGTGGCTCCATAAGAAGCATATCAAGGTTCTGGAGTGGCCTAGCCAGTCATCAGACCTAAACCCTATAGAAAATCTTTGGAGGCAGCTCAAACTCTGTGTTTCTCAGCAACAGCCCAGAAACCTGGCTGATCTGGAGAAGATCTGATTAAATGATTTAATAAATGATTAAATGGCTTTGATATTAAGCCAGTATGCATGGTATGTACCTATTGTCACATGTTATAGTATGTGTGGGCTCTGTATGCTTATTAATTTCAACAGGTTAACACAGTATTCATGGATAAACATCATAAATTCAGCTAAAAACTATGTCACAAAAACAGCCGAAATGCATCTCCTAAGTCAATTAAACAGAAATAAAAAAATAAGATTGATTATATAGATGATCCAACTCCTACAACTGTATTCAAATATGCAATACTCACAATAACCTGCATAGACTGTCACAAGGTCATTCAGTGTCAGGAATTGCAAACATTCAACATTATATCATTTACAGTGTGGTAATAGGGAATATTCAGACAAGCAGATGAATTAGAATACCATGACACTCACCCCTACCCAGTGTTGAGCCCTCTACCTCTAGTCTAGTCTAGTCCTGTGCAGTCCAAATCAGGTAGCATCGTAGAACGTATCTTTACACATATGTGAAACCACCTATAGTTTTTTTTTATTGTTATTGTTTTTTTCTGAGAGTGTACAACAATATTTGGGGGTCATATTTGCAATTTGTCCCCAGTTATTTCAGATGCTAATGGCAATAAGAACCTAAAAGTTCTTTAATGAGACTCAATTAAACCGTGTAAACAGAATGGCTCATCTCAGACGATGACCTGCATTAGCATGTGCCATTAGCCTCATATCATCATCATATCGTCATTAGCACTGTTAGCTTCAGGTTATGGCTGAATCATCATTTTCTCGTTAATCGACAGTGCCCTCAAATTCAGCACTTAAAGTACAAATTAAAAGTAGAACGTAAACAGGTAAGTTAAGGACAAACATGCTTGGCAGGTGTAGATCTCATTTTAATGGAACACACAAATTGGGCAAATTTAAAGCAGCATTATGCAAGAATGGGTTCTTTTTGCTCCTGGGCTCCCCCTACAGGTAGAAAGTGTAATTTACTTCAACAATGCTGTTGTTAAATACAAACCACATATGTTTAAAGTTGTCCCCCTGACTGAGAATTCCAGAACCGGCATTGAAGCATGTCGAGTAACGCAGATAAGTGTAATTACAGGATTTTACATACATTTTATTGTCAACCGCCATAGGTCTTGTGCAGCTCCACTGGGTTTTAAACCCAGAACAGCAATGACAGAAATGCCATAAGTCAATCAAGCATGAAAATGATTTATTTTAAAGAGCTTTATTTTTTAACGTACAATTTTAGCAATGTTGCTTTAAAACTGAGAATGATAAGGTGAAGTCTTATGATTTAGAGAAAACTGCTTTGTGAGGAACTATATGGTTCCGTATTTTCCAGAGCAACACAGCAGATTCTGAATATGCATTTAGTTTTAGGAATTGCAGTATATTGTTTATATTGTATTCTCTTTTCTTTTGCTTAGGTGGGACGTGGACACACTTTCCTGTGTGTTGTTGGTGTTTTGCTCAAGGAGAGAGCAAACTGCTACCTTATGAAGTCAGCAACCTGCTTACTGTAGTTTGGTTGCATTTCTAAGGCAGGATTCAGCTGATGTACAGTCCTCCTGCACATTCCTTTTGTGTTTTGTCTTTATTTTTGCATTTTGGCCCTGAAGATTCAAAAGAAAACAATAATTCTACTACTACACAATGCCTCAGCATGGATTTTTGGGATAGATCTAGGTGGATTTGTTTTTTCAGATGACCCAAGCACCTCTGTACCTCACTGTCTGTCTATGTTCCAACATGTGATCTGAACTCTGCAGATTCTGGGCTTTTGCAAATCTGAATTACACACAAAGTGGAGAGGCCTCTCTCTACTTCTAACCTGTGGAGCCATGTTTAAGTCTATTCTGTTCCATTAGGCAGACAAGTTGGGCCAATCTTAAGAAACACATATTTAGCAAAAATATTATGAACTTGACAAACTTCTATTTAAGAAATTGTCTATTTTGTCCAGAGTTCATTTGCTCAGAAAAGACTATAATCAGGAAGTAGTAATTATATGTGTTTGACTATGTCTTTAATTGTTGCCAAAGAAATGTGCAGTTATCATCCAATACCTGCACTAATAAGTGCTTTGATAATTAAATTGAATGACAGACAATTGATTTAGGTTATCACAAGAGAAGGAATCACCTGTTAATATGTTAAATAAATACATTGTAATTGCAATTATTATTGCAATTATTATTCAACTATAATTAACATGTTTATATAGTAAAATTGAGATATATATTTTGTTTGGTGTTATTTTGCCTTTTGTAACATTATAATCACTTCACTTCGAATTATACTAATACAGGCATGTACAGTACAGTCCGGTGCAGAATAGGTGGGACATGATACAATAGAAAAGGACAATAGACAAAACATGAGACAGAGTGCACAGACAATAAGTACAAAGACAATAAATACAATAAATACAAATATGTGCATGTGCAAATGTGTGTATGAGGCTGGGTGATTAAGATCCAAACTAAATTACTACACTGACAGTAAAAGTTTATAAATATGTATGTGCATGTAAATGAAGCGTAAATTAGGAAGTACAGGAGTGTATGCTGAAGTAAACCATATGCAGCATGTGTTCATACTGTGATGATGGCTCCTTTTGAACTTGGACTGTGTTATTTGAGGTTGAGCTGGGACAGGTCACCTGTTTTTGTCATGAAAGGTTATAAAAATCGCAAGAGGCATCAAGAGGTGAAAAGAGCAAGATTATCTCCTCTTGTGGTGTAATGAGAAGGTAATAAAGATGTAAAATACAGAGATATATAAAGAAAAATAAAGAATTAATTAATTCAAGTATTAATAACACAATTAGCATCTGGTACTCACTTTATAGTATTCTGTGCTCACCACGTAGTATCTGGTATTTATCACTTTTTTACCTAAAAGATAATACACTACGTCCCTTCAGGGGCTTCGTACAATTCAGTTGACTCAGTTTTTTTTATATAAACAGCATTATAAAAACACTAAGACTAATATCTGAGACTATGACTAAGTTGGCAGTGCTGAATATTAAACATGTGTTCAAATGTGAGCATTTAAAAGGTCGCTGTCCAGTGAAAAATATGCATGTCCAAAATGTTGACTTTACAGGAGAAGGAAATAACGCCCTTAACTTTGAATGGATGTTAATGTAAAATACTAGTTTACTCCAAGTAATTAAGAGCATTTCTATTGGCCCATTCATCCAGAATGATTTACACAGCGTACAGAGCTGCTACAAGACAGCAGTGGCGGTGGTGGCTCAGCAGTTAGAGTGCTGGGATATCAATAACAGGGTTGTGGGTTCGATTCCTGGGCTCGGCAAGCTGCCACTGTAGGGGCCTTGAGCAAGGCTCTTTACTGTGTGTGTGATTTATATTAATTTATGAATACATTTTTAGAACATTTAGGATGTTTTATTCTGCCCCTTCTGTCACAGTATGCACCATTCTGGCCTTAGGTTGCCAGCTATTCAAACCAGGATCAACATATTGTAAGGTATCAAATATTTTGGTACTGTGGTTCATTTGGAAAGTACTTCAGAAACAAGCCACCTCCCGAATTCATAATTTCCATCCATGACTGCATTTTCAAGCTACCTTAATTTGGCAGGAAAATCAAATCTGACAACCCCACAGGGAAAAGAACCAGCAAGTGAAACATATGATGAAGAAACCCTTTCTGTTTTACAACTGTATAACAGTTTAATCGCCACAGTATTCAAAATGCCAGTGTTGCCTCCCCTATGCCCCCGTAGTTGGAGCCTGTGGCTATTAGTGGGCGTATGGCTATTTTATCACTTGTTTGTAAGTCATTTTGAGCTTCTAACTGTAAGAAAAGTGTTAAGTTATTATTATTATTATTCATATTAAGTACAAATAAGTATAAACAGTGGTACTTACTGTACATAAAACAGTGAAGTGTTTGTGTGTCACCACTCTCTCTGCAAGAGGTTTTCTTTTGTCAGGGTTATGTAAAATGCTACAGTAACTACTTTATCCTGAAATGTCATAATTAGCATTTTAATGCTCTCCATACCTCATTTTTCACAGAGGACGCCTTCCTTGCTGCACAAACTTCACCTCATAAAACGTGACCATTACACTGCAGGTCCAGGCCGCTTCCGTAAATCATTAACCGTGTGAGCTTCTTTCTTAAAGATGTGTGAGCCTTTCACAAGCACTCCTGTGTTGCTTAATTATTCATATCTCCCTGGTAAATTATGGATTTTTATTTAAAGCGACTCAATTAAACCGTGTAAACAGAATGGCCCATCTCAGACGATGACCTGCATTAGCATGTGCAGTGAACGGCCGTCAAATCGCCAGACATTAGCGCCGTTAGCTTCAGGTTATGGCTATCACCATTCTCTCGTTAATCGTCAGTGCCCTCGGATTCAGCTACACAATAGACTGAGTCGGAGCAGTTTTGTTTGGACATTTTGTAGAAAACAAAAGTGATCAGGCCCTGACTCAGTTCCAGGATGAGCAGCCTGTACTGTGCAGACATTTGTGCACATTGCAAGAAAATTAAGCCTTGAGCCAGCAGGAATTATGCCATTAAGATTTAAGTAGTACAGTGCTGGAGCCTCACAAATTGAATATTTGACTTGTATTAAGGTCAATCAGTTTTATGACATTATTTAATTAAATTGTCTACACTGCCTTAGCCGGTATTTGAAGTTGTTGTGACAGAAAAAGGATTTTTTTCTGATTGTATTAGTCCATCCTTTTTTATTTAGAAATGAATTCAGTGTAAATTAGGGCTGTGGCAAACAACTGTTTTAATTGTTAAATATTCCATTGATTATTGAAATAAATAATAGATTTTTTGGATAACTAACAATAAGAGAGTAAACTGAACCTTCCTGCTAATATAAACAATCAAAAAAGTAATCAGTTACAAAAGTAATCAAGTTTCCATTTTTCGCTTTCCACAATTCGCTTGTGTCATAACCAGCAAGCTAATTGGCTCTTTTAGTTTTCTTTTAGTTGGGACTTTATCTGTAAACAGACATCACAATGAATGTTATAAGAACTCCCATTCGTATTTCAGCCAGTGACCATCCCCTCATTTATAATGCTTCTGGGTAGACTTACTTGAAGATGTCTCCTTTTACACTCAGCCTGTGTCCATATGAGACTCCTACACCTCACACTAATATAACTCTGCTCTCCACTCACTAGGGTGATGGTGCTGCAGATGCATGGCTGTGTTGCCTTCATAAAGTAATAGCGCTAGTAAAACTGTATACCACACGGTTATGTTTTAAGTTTGGTTCACATGTGTCCTGAACTGGTTCTAGTTAGCATGAGAATCACGCATGATGATGTCACCAACTAATCGACTAATCAAGTTGCCAACTAATTTGGGCTCTGAATTTTGAGTCAATTAGTTGTTGCATATCTTCTAAAGCACATCTATACATCTATAGCAACATTTAGGTTGTACTAAGAATCTCAGTGACTGACAAAATAAAAATGTAAATTACAAATTTAATCTCTGAACTAATCTCTGAAAATATATATAAAAAAAATGCATGATGTTATTAGCTATGATTGAAGCCTTTGGTAATATACCGTCATATGGTACCTTCTAAGGATGGATAATGCATCTACTATTTCATGCCCATTTCCAACTAAATCTGATTATTTTTACATTTACTGTCAACTTTTCAGCAGTACAAATACACTGTTCTTGTTGCAACATTTCTGAAACTAAAACCAGCCATGACTTGCATGTCTCAGTCATGCATGATCATGTGTATAATGAGAGGATACTCTACTCATTTACATTTGTTCTCCCATTTTTCAAGCTCTATCAGGTGTTTTAAAATATGAATTTGTTTTTGAATTTGATGACATTTTTTTTTCTCCAGCCTCACTTGCTAATTAGGATCTTGTTATAGACACAGTTATTTTAACCTCTGTATTTCACATCTTGTCTCTTAATGTAGCTTATCTTTCTTCTACACCTCCACATTAATAACATTGGCCTTTACCTGCCAAAAAAGAGTGGGTATATGTGGCTACAGTGATTAAGCTGCCTCAATATGGAGTCTTATCCCAAAAAACTTGGCAACAGAATACAAAAGGGAAGCTATTAACATAATTATTTGCAAGATTTTCTTCCTATAATAGATCAGTAAAGAAATAGCAAAGCTACACACATCATTCAAATTACATACAGTATATTAAAAATACTAATCATGAATGGGATGAATATGCACTGAATTGTATATGGCATCTTGAATCATTTCCTAAGGAATCACAACCGAATAGAATCATTGCAAGGTGCGAGAGAGAGGTTAACACCCCACAGCACAGTCTGTCCATTCGGGGAGAGAAATGGTCTCTCAGAGATAGAGAGACAGACATTAGCATTTCAAAACCGAATGCAAGGTCCAATGGACAGCTCCTAATTGGCAGTCCTAGGTGACACAGGTGTCTTAACGACTGCTGATTAGAGTGTGCTAGGCAGTAATGGAGCTCAGTGGCCAGGCTCCTAATTGATCATTTCAATCCTGCAAGCACTGGCCCCTGTAGTGGTCCCATGATGCTAGCCAGAGAGTGTAAGGCGATCTCGAGCAGCGCAGTCATTAAGAGCACTGATGATCCTGCTCTGGCTGAAGAGCAGGCTGGTTTCTAATGGTGCCCATTATTGCCATAGAGATGGCGAGTGGGCGCCTGGGCAAAAAGGTTGTTGTGACATCAGTAGTGATGCTCCTTTTACTTAATGAATGCTCTCATGGGGAAACAAAACTAGCTATTAAGTGGAGGTGATAATACAAGCAACAGGAAATTACACATGCCCCCCCCCCCCCACACACACATGCTCTGTCTAAACTGTTTAGAAGTAAGCATTTAAATATACCAGTTATTTAGCTGTGTATGTGCATCAAGACTTGCCTATGTGACCAAATATGATTGAAAACATAGAAAATATTATCAAATCAACAAATCAAATCAGCTTCTAACTCGAACATTTACCATCTGAGTAATTCTGGTGGTACCATGTGGTTTGTGAATCGCTAATGGTGCATGCAAATGAGAGAATAGTGCAATGTGCCTTAGCCTAAAGATTAAAGAAGTGGGCTTTAGGGCCAGAAGGTTGCTTGTTTGATCCCCATTGACTGGCAAGAAGTGAGGGTGAGGCAGTGATTGAATAGTGCTGTCTCTTCCAGTAACATCCATGGCTGAGGTGCTTTTGAGATGGCCGCCACTCTGTCCCAAACATAACTAGTGTGTGGGTTCATGACGGTTATGGTTGCTACAGATGAGTTAAACGTTGAGGTTAAAATCTGTTATAGTGCTGTGCTAATTGTTCAAAATTGTACATGGCCAGGCCATGTACATTTATGGCATTTAGCAGACACTCTTATCCAGAGCGACATACAAGGTTATTCATATCACAGAGGTGGGCCAATGTAGTGTTAGGAGTCTGGCCCAAGGACTCTTATTGGTGTAGCGCAGCATAGTTACCCAGACCGGGAATCAAACCCCAGTCTCCCACACGGTGTGGTAGTGGTGTTATCTGTTGCACCACACCAATCCATGTGTTTCTGTGGGGGGTTGTTTGGTAATTTGGTAATAACTCTCTACATTATTGGTTTGCCTTACATGTTTGTGAAGTATTTGAGTTCTGAGTTGTGGTCCTGTTTGTTTGGATGTACTATGTATTGACCCCTACCTGCCTTGGAAAATGATGTTGCCTTAAAAAAAACTCTAGTAAGTGATTTCAGTATGTGCTGACAAGTTTCTCTCTCATGCAATCTGCACCCATTTTTCTCGTACAAAAGCTACCAGCTCATGATTTGATGGTTTCCGCGCTTGAACTGCTTTTCTTAAATCCCACAAAAGATTTTTTTAAGGGTTTTAATTCTGGAGACTGGGTGGAGTGGAGACAGCCGCTCCAGAACATTCCAGGTCTGATTTCTTATTTAAGCTTTGGGTGGCTTGGAAGTAAAGCTTGTTTTGCTGAAGAGTTCAATTATCCCCAAAGTTCAAGTTCCCCAGAGAAGGCCTAACATTGTTCCACAAAATAGTTCGTTTTTTCTGTGAGTGTGTGTTGCCACACATATGGTCAAGACTGCCAGCTCAAAGACATCCCCACATCATCACTGACTCATCTCCATGCTTGACTGTGGGGACAGTTGTTTTCGTCACTCCTTCAAACTGTATCCCAGAATGCTGTAGGCCGATCCAAATTCCTTCTGGCACTCTTCTTGTGCTTCTTGGCCAGGAGTGGTTACTGAGGTTATTGAATTAAACCCAATTATTTCACTCTGCACATGTAGCCTGCCTCACAGTGCCCTTTGTTATACCACTACCAATTAAGTGGTTTGCCTCATGATTACTGGTACAATCAAAAATACTCCAAACATTAGCTTACAAACAGTATTTTGAACCAGTAACTGAATGATCGTCTGTCTTTTGCAAAACATTCATCAGCTCGTGCCGCTCTTCTGGTTCCCTCTTGTCCCTTGGAGGCTATGTCTTTCCAGGAGCTGAAGGAAAATAGCAAGATAATGGCTTTCATGGTGTGAAATCAGGAGGGGGTGGACTGCAGGAAAAGCAACAAACACATCAAGCAAACATACAAGGGAAAAACAGCACCTTGAGGGTGAGTGTGCTTCAAACTCAGTAGCCTGACTGATGCTTCAGAACAGTCCCTCTGGTCCCAAAGCTCATCAGAAGACGGGTTAGGTCGGAGTTTTTCTTAGCCGCCTCAAAGCTGCTTCACTTGTGAGAGACTTCCCTCTTTTAGAGGACCGCTACCATTTAAACTGGTCTCAAAAAAAGCAGCCGCTCATTAAGAGCCACAAGCCTACATTAAGAGCCCACAATCTAATGTCAGCTAGTAGAACAGTTTTTGCCTACTTTACTTATATTTTTAGAATTGCTCAAAGTCATCCTTGTGAGGCTTTTCATTTATATTATCCTTAATAACCTTTAAGTTATTTATTTGATAATACATTTGATATTTCTGTATTTAAAAGAGAATTTCTGACATCAAAGAGCACAGCATTTTCTTCCTAGCCCATTACATACTGTTGTTGTTCTGACACCAAGAGCAATATATTCTACACTGCGAAATGGGCTCAGTGGCTGCAAAGTGGCGGCTCAGTGGCTAGAGAGCTGGGTTACTGATCACAGGGTTGTGGGTTTGATACCTGTGTCTACTATGCTGCCAGTGTTTGACCCTTGAGCAAGTCTCTTAACCCTCTCTGCTCCAGGGGAGCAGTAGCATGGCTGACCATGTACTCTGGCCTCAGTGTTCTAAGGTGAAATATGAAAAAAGAAGAACTCCTTTCCACTGTAAAAGTACGCATGACAGTGAAATGATGCTACATTTAATTAGAAGTGTCAACTCTGTTAAGAAGAAATTCCACCAGTTTAAAAAAAATTCAATATCTGAGATGTAAAGTCATTCAGAGACAGTTGATGAGAAGTGGTGTGTACAGATATAAGGTACCTCAGGCAGTGTATTCATACATATTTCAATGAATAACTTACTAGGCCTATGAGGTAGCTTTTAGATGACTGGTTCCTATCACCACAGCATCTCACATGTATATAAGAGTGTGTTATCTTGTCTTAGCAAAGAACTGTGTTTCATTATTTTGTCTATTCCATTGTATTATTAATAGAAATGTAATTAAAAAGGAACGGAAATGATAAACACATCATTGACAAGATTAAGAAGGCATAATAAACATGTTATGGGCATTACAATCTGAGTGCATTGTACACTCTCACAAAAAGGGCTATATATAGTACTATAAGATAAGGGTTCTTTGGATTGTAATAGTAGTTGGAGCTACACAGATATATACAGAACCATTATACAATATCTGACAAGTTTTCCCCAATCTGAAAAATGATTTAGCCCTTTAACACTCCAAGGCTTATTACATACTGAGGTGTAGTATTCAGTAGCTACAGGTACTTCTCTACAAACTGGTGGGGATATTGACTGGCTTTTTAGAGGTTTAACAAAGCAAAGTACAATTAATAATAAGAAATAAGCATCAAAATAATAATAATAATTTAATTGTCCAGATTATGCATTATACATAGAAACATTGCTTTTAGTAAGAAATCTTTGATGAGCCCTCTCTTTAATAATTGACTGTCAGGTAGCATTCACTGTAAAAGTGGTTCGTCCATTCAACTTAAAACTACTTAGATAGCAAGCAACTGAACAGGGTTTATTCTACTCAAATAAATACTTATAATACATAAAGACCATTTTTAAGAAGAATTTTAAGAACTAGACCACAGACCCTGCCCCGACTCTGTTTTTTATTTTTATTTTTTTAAGTTATGCAATTGTACCTGATGATATTGATATTGTTGCACTATTTACATTGCTTTATATGCACAGTATTATTTTTTTCTGACTGTGTAGTAGACTAGGTGGGCAGGGTTGGGCTGATCAGGTGTGCCTGGTTAGCTCTATTGCCCAAATTGCCCAAATCCTGTTTCGTCCGCAAAACCAGATACCCTGTAGACTATTATTTAAAAAAAAAATACAAGACAATTTAATAAAAAAATGTTCAGACATCAGACATGACAATGTTCAGTATTTTGTTCCTCATGTTGAGTAGAGGATTTTTGTTAATGGGGCCATTAGTCAATAGGCCATGGAACTGGATAGGATAAGTCTTTCTATCTTTATGTAGTAAGGGTGGTGAAGCTGGACGGTGTTGGAAGAGCAGGTGGAAAATAAGACAAGCATACACACTGTGAGTGAAAGTGCTGTATTTTCTGCTGCATTTCTTCTCGCTCTAGAAGACCTCACAGGTTCCTGGCACACTGTGGTTGCACATCACATGGGGCAACGTGACTGAGGGAGTGAGGCAAGGATGAAGCTGACCTTACAAGTTAGATAAGTGAGAGAGAGAGAGGGAGCGAGGGAAAGAAAGAAAAGAGGAGAAGAGAGAAATAAATGAGTGAAGGCCCTGGAGGTTCGGCTGCCAGTGTGATGGGAGACATTCTGCCTGCAGTGAGGATGATCTGTGGGCAGGTTGGCTGCGGGCGAGACAGCTCTGCCAGGTTACTTAGCAGCATTCCTTCTCACGCACACACACACACACACACACACACACACACACACACACAAACACTCACACAGAATTTTTTTCCCCTCTCTCTCCCATTTTTTTCCCTTAAACTCCCTTGAGCAAGTCAGTCATCCATATCAGTGCACAGAGAGAGTGAACGAGGTAGAGAGAGAGAGAGAGAGAGAGAGAGAGAGAGAGAGAGAGAGAGAGAGAGATTGGCTGCTACAGGCTTTGCATGTTTTGGGCCACACAAACACAACCTCCCACTGGGCACAAGATGTCACTAGAAAAGTCATTGACATCTGGTCACAACGTGAATCAGAGGAGACGCTGATCAATATTCAACCGTCCACAAAGACGATGACAACTGTGAAGTGAAAGAACAGTAGGCCGAGCATCCCTCATATTTCATCATTTTTAAAGTGTGAGTTGTTAATATAAAAAATCAGTTCTTAGAATGCATAGGATATACTTCTGTTTGTTGTGTGGAAAAAAAAATATTCTCAGAATGAATCTACCTTTACTATTACCCATTATCTAGACAGTCATTTCCTCTATTACACACATGTTTTATTACCATCTCATAGTAAATGTTAATAATTTAATCTGTCTCCTCCCCTGAGAAAATTACAAGCTGAACTACCTAGCATTTCAGCCCTTATCAGATTCACATCTCCATACATTTATCAAGCATTGAGGGATATTTGACCTATAGGGTTGTGGATCTGATAGCAAAACTTGGCAAGCTGCTACTGTAGGGCCCTTGAGCAAGACCCTTAACCCTCTCTGTTCCCTGGGTGCCGCAGTGATGGCTGCACACCGCTCCGGGCTTGTGTACTCACTGTCACTCACTGTACTCACTATTGTGTGTGTTTGCTCACTAGTGTGTATGTGTGTGTTCAGTGCATAGAGGTAGAGGCCAAATTCCATCTGTGTCCAACACTAACGGTGAATAAGGTTGACGTTGTCTTTCCTACTTACCTTCATGCACCCTTAAGCCAGGCATACACTTTGAATATTTCGTTCTTTGGTAATAACTCACACTGCACGTCTGAAACGTTCACCATGTACAGAAAAAGCCTCAGATTTAAATGCTTACACTGTACAAAAGTAGTCGGCCAGACCGACATCCTGTGATGTGGGTGCTTATACTCCAGCTCATAGGCTCTGTCATAGAGTTCTGTCTACATAGAAGCGCTCAATTCAGCAGAATAGAGTGCCCTGTAGATCAGGAACGGACATAGCTGTGCTACTTTGTGCCATGTAGTGCACTGAAATTCTAGTAAAAGGAGAAAAAGTACATGGACCCGCAGGTGACTGAGAGGGCATGGACAATACGGTTTGTCCATTTTGCTGAAAGAATTGCCTTGACTGCACATGGCGTAGGGGTGTTCAAAACACTTTCAGCTGTCTCTGTGTATTCTGTGACTTACAGACAGATTTTGTCAGTTGGCTAATAAAATTTCAGTATCTATATGTATGTAACTGTCCATAACCAATGTAATCTACAAAGTACAGCTTAGAAATTGGCTTGTAAGACTCATACTCAAACTGGGAAGTAAGTGACCAAAGTTTTTGGATTTTAGTTTGTCTGACTGCTCACTCAGGGTTCGTTTGGGCAGTCATTTGGGCATTGCTTCCCCTCTCATACTGCGTGCCAAACGCCAGCCGATTGAGCTGAATTCCAGTGACTTATGAAGCTATGACCAAATTAGGCTTAAAAATGGGCCAAACTTGCACATGTATACCTGCTTTTAAAGGGTTCCAAAGGTTTATGATTTCAGCTAGCATTGTACTAAGAAAAATACTGTAAGTATAATTGGATGCTCATAGCAACTGTACATGAGCCTAAGGTCACTATGCTCCATGCAAAGTCTTTGCTAGAGGGATATAAAAACCCTGAGCACTGGGCTGTTTTCTCTGGACTGAAGCTGAAGCTGCATCCAATAATATTAAGATGAACCTGAGTCTAGTTTATGATATAGAGCTAATCATCCAACAGCAGTAACTGACTTCAGCAACACTCTTGTGGCTGAATGCAACTGAATACTTACAGCAATAATTCAGCATCTAGTGTTATGACTGTTTCCAGATTTTCTCCAGTGTTCAGTTAGCTGACCATGTGTTAACTATATTTGCATTAATATTTTGTTTGAAACAATACTTTACTGTTGATCTTCAGCACATGTCTTGAATCTGAAATGGAAGGCAAATCAAATAATACAGCTATGAGGTGTAAGGTATAGGTATTTAGGGGCTCGTCCGGGATCTGTGCCCTGTTTTGGTTTGGCATTTTTTAGGAGGTAAAGATGAAGCTAGGAAACTGTTTCTGAGCAAGCTTTATAGTGTCAAAGCTGTTTGATTTAGATAGGAGGATGAGCTGCTAAATAGCTGCTCACTTCAGTGTTGCTTGTTTCAGGCAGTTACAGAACTAAAAGTGGCTCTTCTATGACCATTTTCAAAAAACTCTTTGAAGCAGCATTAGCAGCAGATTGTATGTAAAATGGAGTTGGAGATCAAAAGAGTGATTTGACTATGCAAGTTGGAATTAAGGGTGAAGACGTTCACCCTGCCTCCAGCGACCATCAGTCACTATTCTTGTTGTCTTTTCTATGGCCCTCTGTTCCACCTGTTTCTTTGTCTGACCCTCTTTCTGTTTTTAAACCACTTTTGATATTAAATATGTAATACTGAAGTGTCTGCTCTGGAAACTGAAATGAACATCACACTGGCATGTGTCAAGCCAGTTTGTGAAACTCAGTAGAGATTCTTTAGACTGTTTTTGTATACACTTGCACTTTAGTGTTGGTGTAGCTGGATTTTTTTATAGGGTCAGTTTTGAGGAAGAAGTGATTTGGTCAGTTGAGGTGAGATTTTTAGTATAGTCTTTTATATGGAAAGACCTGATTTGGCCAGTTCTGATATTTTCTGTAGCATCTCCCATATAAAGAGATTTGATCTGATCATTTCTGAAACTGAATATTTTGTGTGGAACAGACCTGATATGGTCAGTCCTGACATTGTCTGTAGGGTATTTGGGGTAAAACAGACCCGATTTGGTCAGTCCTGACATTGTCTGTAGGGTATTTTGGGTGAAACAGACCCGATTTGGTCAGTCCTGACATTGTCTGGTGGGTCTATCATGTGGAAAATCATTTTTTGTGAAATATAATTTGTTTACCCAAAAATGTGCCTCCAGAAGATTTTTTCAATTGAGCTGAAATAGTCAACAATTTTGTTAGAGAGAAATGATCATTAATGATGTCAGTTGGAGCTCAGTAGTGCAGTACTGGCTTCCTGGAGATGCTGTAAATAGGCATGTGGGCCATCAATAAGCCCTATTTCATATGTAAAAGGAATTAAATTGGGTGCAGTTTGCTCTATTGTCTAAAGAGATTCTTCTGGATTTTCTTCAAAATTTCTTGTTGGACTAATAAATATACCTCCCCTCCAATGACACTTGTGAAACACTGCGTTTCCAGAATTCCGTTGCTGAGTAGGTCATAAATTATCTCACCTCCAGCAGAGAGATCACCTCCCTCCAACATGGCATCCATGCTGATCCATTAATCAAAGCTGTGAAACGCCTTTGAATAATTTAAGCACGAAGAGCCCATCTTTTCTCCGTTTTATTAATTAAATTGGGGGAGTAATGGTGGGGTTCATTTGCTTCCTCTTTGACCTAACACTGTTAAAGCAGAAGATTGATGGCTCAATTTGCAGTGAGATAGCGAGACGAGGTCATTGCATTTCATTTGGGTTTTAAATCACAATCCTTTTTTTTTTTTGTGGCGCATATTTGAAATCTATTCTAATCGGCCTTGGCTCTCTTGCTAAAATAATTAGAAATAAATAAATAAATAAACAGTGCAGAGCACACCTACCGTGTGGTGCTTATTAATATTAGGCCTAAACAGTCCTTTCTAGATAAGTATAAAGCCCCCCAACACCGGACTGGGGAGCAGCAGAACTGCATTATCTGGAGTCATGGAGCATCATTTAATTTCTCTGAGATGAGAACTAATGCAGATCCAGAGTTAATTAACCAACATCAGTACCGGACCTTACCTATTCTTCTTTAGCTGAATGCAGTCTAATCCTCCAATATCTAATGTAAAGATGTAAGTGCTAAAAGAGTGGGTGCCTACACACTTTTGGACAGATTGTTAAAACAAAAGGAAATAGGGAAGTAGATGGATAAATAACTGTTACAAAAGTAAGAAAGAAAATAAATTTAGTCAGTGGTAATTGTGGGTGAAGGTCGTTGCTTTCTTAAAGAAACCCCATGCATTCACAGGTCGACAAATGTCAGCGATATGAAACTGTATTATAATCAATGCAATTGATGGTGTAAACTCCCTAAAGCTATGGCTATACTGCTCATTCCAGAATACTGTGGAGAGATACAAAAGCAAGGAATATAAAAGGCTGTCAACCTTATTTTGTACATGAATCTACTGGAGATGTACTTGCTGCATATGTCCCTACCCTATAGGCATAAACGGAGGCATTCAGTTGTTCTTCAGTAATCTAGTAGCCTAATCAGTCAAAAACTGCAGGGGCAGTGCAGGCACTCAGCAGCATGAAAATGATGGAAAGTTTTGCAATTACGCAAATTGGGGAAAATCTGCAATTACCCGCATCTGTATGATGTGTTTTTGCTGCTGCACAGTGACAGGTATGCTTGTCAGAACAGCCGGTGAGAAATCAGTATTATTTTAAAAGTCAATGTGGAAACCTGGTTCTCTGGTCTGCACTCCAGTAAAAGCCTCCAGTAACACTCAAAGCACATGTAATGTGGCAAGTATGTGAACAGGTAGCTGGTTGTCAGCAACAGCAAGTATATCTCCAGCAAGTATATTTTGTCTTCATATTTTTAACCCCCAAGCCTAAACATGGTACAAGGAACAGCCTCTATTTAAAAAAATGGTTCCACATTTAATGGTTAAGGTACTAATTAACCAATTAAGGGTGAACAGAACCTTTAAATATGATGATGGAAAATTAGACGCCTCAGCCTGGTGAGGAAAGAAAACGTAAACAAGGTAACAAAAGGAGAAAGGTAACATCCAGCTGCTCCAGAATAAAAGCTTTACTTTAAATATGTTTGACTGGTTGATTATGGTTCATTGGTTCACTCCAGCTGCTGGTGTTGAGAGTGGTGCATCACTACGCAGCAGCTGAAGCAGTGCCAAAGATCCTTATCCATTAGCAGCCTGCTATCTCTGAACATTTTGAAAATGTAATGGCACTGCTGAGTAATCTAAAATGTAATTCAAATAATAATGTACATTAATTTAGGGAGGTCGAAGAACATTTACTAGGTACTAAAACCACCTTAAAACTGGTCTAGTGAGGCCTGATTGTAATCAAGCTACTGCCTTTATTATAAGCTCAGATGTGGATCCAGTTCTATCTGTCTCCTTCCCTATTAAACACCGTCGATCCTGGTCTAGTCTTTCACAGTAAGCCATTGCTTAGCCACATTTTTGCTGCAGCAGTGCTGATGAGTTGGAGAGTTCATAGAGGACTTGCTAAGAAAGAGACAGGAAGAGATACTGAATATATTTGCACGTATGCGTGTGTTCGGTTTGTTTATATGTATGAGGAAGCAAAGGAGGCTTTGTGTAACAAGGCATGGAATAAGCAGAGGCAACAGGCGGACACAAAAACAAATGTGAACGGTTCTGACCCAAACAATGTGGCTCATGCATAGCATTGGTGGAATGACTTACAGTAAGACAATAGCACTGCTGTTGGCATTACACAAGAGACACACTGCCTATACCATCATTTCTGCTTACAGAAAAATGACAATTAAAGCAGCATTATGCGAGAATTGGCATTGTTTTGCTCCTGGGCAGCCCCTACTGTCAAGACACAGAATTTACACTTTGAGGAATTTACACTTTCCGTATGCATTTTATAAGCTGCTACTGAAAAAAAGCATGAGGACTGACGTGGTAGAGTAATACAATATTACAGGCTCTGCCCTGTCTGCCCAGAGTAGCAGTGATACACGTGCTATTATCCTTATAACACATCACAAACAATAAAATTAACATCACAAACAATAAAACCACTCTGCATCACCATTGAACAGCTGATGAGTCAATGGTAGGCTTGCAGTGTGCTTGCATGGTTACAGTTCAGTGGAACATAAACATGATTCTGAAGCTGCATTTGAGTTAAAAATATTACATAATGCTGCTTTAAACGAAATAGTTGGGTGCACGTACAACTTTCCACTTACCCTAGATGTCCTTCATCTGTTTGATGTTCCAATTTTGCTTCTTTAATTTAGTGCTGGAGTAACAAGGTTAACACTACTAACTGACACTGAACACCAGAAGACAGTAGTCACCCAAATCATTATTTTTTTTTTTTTAAATGAACCACTGGAACTACTCGCTTGAATACATAGCATTTAGCTCAATATTAGGAATGGTCACCCCAACATGTCATGCAAAATTCTGCTGTATTATCAAGATTTGTTCATTTGTATAGTTCACAATAAGACATACTGTGCCCTAAACCACTCAAGTGGCAAGTCTGTTTGCAGTTTGAACGGATTGAGAGAAGTTTTAGGCATTTAGGCATTTACACAAACAGGTGGGTTATTATCGACTTCCATTATAAGTTATAAGTCATCCATGGGACTTCACCATCTGTAAATCTTGTTACTTTTTGCCTTTAGTGTCCACCCAGCTGTACACATCATTCAGCCAGAGCCCTTCAGGGTCCAGGCCAGAATACTGAAATGTGGAAATGAACTCTGACTCATTGCAACCGTCCAAAGCATTATTCTTGATCAATGCCTGTAGCAGTTACCATTTCACTCACATACACACATTTACTCATGAGGTAGCCATGAGGGCATGGGCATCAGAGGAAGAAGCTGATCTCTTTCTCTTTAACATACACCGAAAAGGACAAAGGCTAGCATCAAAGCAGTGTCTCCGGACAGAGATAAAAACTGTGACTGGGAGCAAGAAAAGAGGTCTTGCTCTGTGACGGCCTTGAGCTAGACCTAGAAGATACAGAAAAGATAATTTTATTCCATTCTAGTCACAGAAAATAAAACCTCAGATACACTGACACATCTTTACATGTATCATAAGCAACATGAACGATCCACCTTTTCTCTGTGGTTGGCATAGCAACAACCAAGCTGATGGTTGGGTTCCAGCAACCGTAACTTTTAACAAACATCAAAGGGGCTTGTTTATCCTCTGCTTTGAGCTGCATCTCCAAAAACTGGTCTACAGATATTTGAGCAGTTTTAGCACTCAAACAATGGAGTGAAGCTCTCAGGTCCATTGGCGCATCCAAAATGGAAAGTGACCTGCCTAGTGTTATCCTCTTCTTTATCACCTTGCTTGACTACATTGTCATTTGTGAAATGAATGGTGTAAATAAAATACATTTTATGTCACCCTTTGTTGTGTTAAGATTGTATTGATGACACTGTTTTTCTTATTTTATTATTTCACTTTAACCTCTTAAACAGCTTAGGGTCCGCCAGCAGGCCGAAAGCGCTATTACAAGCTTCCATTACCAAAGAATAGCCCCACCAGTTTGTGCAGAAGTCCTTGTAGTTGAATTATATGCCTTAGTGCCTTAGTGTATAATATGCCTTAGTGTGTAATACGCCTTTCTACATTAAGGTTAAAAAGACACACAATGTATTATATGTTTTGCACTGGTTTACATAGTACATTTAACAGGTCATATGTGCAGAAATGCATTTTAAAGTAACCCTCCCAACACGGGAACTTACCTAATTTACACAATGCTGCAAACTCTTACAAATAAAGCTATAAACAAGAGCTCTTTGGACCAGTCCTGTAAAAGAACTGACCACCCAAAGTCCTAACCCTAACCTAAAACCCTAAACCCTAACCCTAACAATAGTGGCATCAAACAAAGCCCCTCTTCCTTATGCTTGTCATCAACTACGTAATAAGCATTTTTCAAAGGTGCTGAGAAGGTGGGAGATCAGCAGATATTGAGGCCCTAACCCAAACCCTAAACCCTAAACTCTAACCCTACTGGCATCAAACAAAGCTGCATCATGAGATCTGCTTTGCATAGCAACCCAAGGTCATGTATTTTCCCGGTGTGTAGACATGTATGCTGACCTGTGTTAGTAATGCACATCCTGGTAATGAATGTCTCTGACTGCAAAAGCAACAAAAGTAACAGCCCTCTATTGCTCATAAAGCATTTGCATTTGAATGAGGAGACAATAGTGTTTGACGTTCACGGTATAACACTTCAATGTACAGAACTCTCCTCATTCATCTAGGCCAAATAAATACAGTTTTCCATTCAATGGCACCTTTAAGAGTGTATACCATCGAAAAAGTAGAAACAACACAATATAACCTCACTAGCATGTTCTTGCTTTGCGCATATTTTTGCATTCATTATGCTTTGTGTCAAATTCGCTGCGTAGGATGTCTTACTTTAAGTCATCGAAGCCGCTCACCTTCAGAAGGACCCAATTAAGGTGCACTGAAGCACTTTCCCATGGCCAGATGAAGGGAAGCGTGTTGGATTGAAACATGCCTAACGCTCGCTTAATCTTCTCTCCTTTTGAAGTCGGACTTGCTTCACAGGCCCAGGCTGATGCTGTGGACTGTGCACCAAGGTTAAATGCAGCACAGGGATGATAAATACCAGGAAATGGGCCGTGACTGCCTTTAGTCATTGCCGAAGCAATGCATGCTGCCTTGGTAACAACAGCTCAGAGGGAGTAGTATAGCGAAGCAGCGAACGTGACTGTGATAATGTGTGTTCAGGTGTGTAGTCCACTCCAGACTGAAGATACCCTTCATACCCTACATTCAATCTAAAGCTAATCACAAGATAAACATTTCAGAGTACTGTGGGAAGATGCCCTCCTAATCCTTAAGTGCCCATACAAGACCCTGACAAATGACCTTGTATCTCAATTTTTTTGCATTTTCACTTTTTCACATCATTTGTATCTGGTAGTTGTTCTTTACATTGTGTCAATATTTTGTGATGAATGAACCAATAGAAATGATCCAAAACTATGTGAAATTAAATATTTTTAAATTGACTTCTACTGAAAGTTTGGACGTATTTCTCTTTCTCCTGTAAAGTTGTCATTTGTAAATTTTGGACATGTTTTTGCATGACAATGCCAATATTTTCACATATTTGACAAAGATATTTGAAGGTCTAGAAGGCTTAGATGCTTACAATTCTTAAAAAAAAAACACTTCTGTAAAGGAGATGTGCAAGTGTACAGATGTTTTTTACACCTTTAAAGAACCCAACATAACAGGAAGAGTCTACAGCAGATATTCTACCCTTAGAACTGTACATCCAAGCCAAGCACCATTTACATTCTTGTACAACAACCATTGGGTCTTTGCTTTTTCATGGGTTCAGAAGTTCACCTTCCATAAAGCCAATATTTGTGGAAATGTGCTGATTAAAGCAGGGAAGACCTACAAGAGAGGGCATGATTAAAAGCAGGATGGGAAAAAACATGAGGGTGGGATGATAAAGTTGTCAGACACACTTGCCCCAATCTCGCAATGCCCATGGCTGATGGGCTGTCCATCATACCTCTTCGTGCATTGCTGCTCAGTTAGATAAGTGGTAATGGTTGACAGGCATGTCGTTGCTTCGGGGCAGTCTTGCAGACTCTATTAAACATGCACAGGTTTTTGCTATCAGACATACCTTATTCTCAACTTCAAGAGCTGACTGGAGGTATGTGAATAGCAGATACCTGCTCTGGTTGTTTTGTTTTGGGGGAGCTGGTCCTAATCCCCCTCTGCACCTTTGACATCCCCTTGATAAAGCTCAGAAATTATGAAGGAGCGGTCAGAACTACAATTCAGCTTTATATTTCAATAAAACAAAGATTTTTTTATGTGGATATACAGAGGGGAAAAAAGCAGTGTCACAGCTGAGGTCAAATAGCGTAAAGCCTTATGATTTTTAAAGAAAATAAACTATGTCATGATCTGTAAGAATGCACTGCAAGACCACTCTTAACATACCCTTGTTTCAGAACAGTTAGTGTAATATTGGATATGCATCTCCAGAGGAAGATGCCCCAATTACAAGATTACAAGGTTGTTATGTAATTAAAAACAAAATTGGCTGCATTTGAATGTTTTAGCTTATATAACTTATTCCAATTAATATTAATAAGATAATTAATTTTTAGATATTTCAGTCACTGCCAATGTGTGTTCAGATGTGTACTGCACTCCAGACTAAAGATACCCTTCATTCCCTACATGCAACCTAAAGCCAATCACAAGAGAAACGGTAGTAGTGCGGGACAATGCCCTCCTAATATTTAAGTGCCCATTCAAGACCCAGGCATATGGCCTTGTATCTCAAATTTTAACATTTGTAATATTGGACATGCAAAATTGGCTACATTTTTCCAGTCACTGCCAGAGATTACAACATTTTCTAATTTAAACAATGACTGTAGTGCATAGTGATTTGTCATTTTATACAGATACATTACACTTTCACCTTGCCAAACCTAGCTTGTGCACCCCCAAGATATTGAAAATTCAATTCAGCTGCACTAATTCTAGATTAGTTTCCAAATGTTGAGGCCCCCAGACCCTGCCTTCTGCTCACTAGGTCCATCCTCAAGTCCGTAACATCCATTTTCAAATCAAAGGTGCTGAGAGGGTAAGAGGCCAGCAGATGTAGAGGGTGGATATTCTCCTTAATATTATATTTTTCTTTCATAGCTCATTAAAAAATCTGGTGAAATACTATGTTTCAGAAGTGCAGATTCTAAACTTTAAGATGATGTCAGATTTGCAACTATGCATAGGAGGATATATATTATGATAAAAAAGTATATAGTATAATGCAATGTAGTATATAATAGTACATAATATAGTATAATGTAAATTAAACACAAAAACAAACAGTCAATTCCAAAGCTTCTAAATGACAAATTATTATTATTAATGACATTATTATTATGTAAACCTGACTAACTACACCAATGGACACTGGAAAGAGGGTTAATTTTGCAACTGTCAGACAGTCTTATGGATTTCATCACTCAAAATGGTCAAGAAACAATGACCATCACAAACTTGTTGTTGTGGGTGTTATGCTAATCCAAGTTAATCCTAACTACAGTTCAGTTCTTATTAAACTGATAGAACTTGATGCATGGAAGTGTATACGCACAGGAACAGGGATATATATATATATATATATATATATATATATATATATATATATATATATATATATGGTTAAAACCTAAAGCATGTGTAATAGAGTGAGGAAAGTGCTACAATCTGCAGAACTGTAGTACTCCTGGGCCGCAGTTGGGAAACACTGACACACTGGATAAGCATCCGATCATAGCAACACCTCAGCTAGAGATAGAAAGGCTTTGTGGAGAAGTGTGAATTTGGCATAAAAGATAACTGCCTTGTAAACATCCACAGATTAAACATCTCTGTAAGAAGCATTGCTGCAGCAGAGACACCACTACCGTAAACGATGATCCAAACTCCTGGTCACAAACTGTTTACTCCTTCACAGTCAGGAAGGACTTATAATAGCATATTTATTTTAACAACCCAATTTTACGTTTTTAACAAACATCTTGTACACATTACTAACAGTCTGGATGCTCAAGCCATCCTGACGCTTATGGGCTGATAAATCAAAAGACTTCTGATCGCAGTCCAGATTCTTCAGAGAACATTTGCTTGTTCCATTACAAAATTAAGTCCAATCTTGTGCATCGTTGTTTATAGTAAACCACAAGAGTAATCTAAAAAGTTTGTCCACTGCCTCTGCCCATTTGTATCTCCACCACTTTTCTGTCCCCATATTGCCTTATCCCTTTCTCTCTTTCCATTAGCTCTTCTCTGTTCTTTATTTTCTGGTGTCAGTCCTCTTCTTCTTCTCTCTCTCCTCACCTCCTTCCCTTCCCTTCCTTTCCCTCTCTTCCTCTGAGCCGCTCTCCTTGTCTCTTATGACTTATCGATTACCCTTTGTGGTTTTGTCTGAAGTCTTTTAAGGTCCTCGCTCTGTCTGTCAGTCATGGCTGCTGAGGGATTGTTGTGGAGGCCGCTGGACTGCAGGCCTAATTGAAAGTGAGCCGGGCAAGACAGATGGCCCCGTTGGTGACTTCACTTCGCAGGAGGGGCCGAGGCAGGTCGTCCACAACTCAGCCGCACTGGCCAGCTACACTGACTGGCTGGGCTTTAGCTATTAGGCGTGTTCCCAAATACAACTACATCATTCAGAGAGATACAAAAAAGAACTTTGATCCAAATACTAGTTCGCTTTAAGACAATGAATGGTCAGTGGCTCGCCGGCAGGCCGACACTTTAATTACACACTTCCATTACCAACAAATAGCCCCATCGGTTTGCACTGAGTAACATTCCTTAGTGGAGTATTAAGTGGTTACATATGTAGGGTAGTTTACACTAACACTATTCATTGTAAGGCTTTTTAGGGAACTGAAAGGTGCAGCTCATTGAAAGAAGTGAAATGTTATTAAATGTTGCTAAACTTTTCATTGGAATCACATTTGTGTATGTCTCTAGAAAAAGAGAAACATATTTATTATGGTTTATACAACAGTTAGTTCTGGCCATGCAAGCTGAGTGGTTGAGAAGTGTCCTAACCGTGCTATTGTTTTACCATAGCGGCACGTTTTCACTCCACTGAACGCCACTACAAAAATGACCAACAAGAATGAGCCAAAATAAAAGTTTAATTTGTTGGTCTACTTGAAAAGCTAGAGAAGGAACTGCAGGTTGTGCAGTAAGTTTGTTGCTGTGATGTAGCAACTAGCAGGTGGAAGGAAATCCTAAAATTAAAACATATGAAATGATTAATTAATTTATTTGATACTTTATTTATATTCCGAACTGTTGTATAAAAACAACAGAGCACTCAAGGTTAAAATAACAGCACACCTGTGCTTCATTAGCGCCATGCTGCTATTTCATGATAACACACTACCTCTCGTTTGCGTTAATGAATTTAATAAAAGGTCGTTGTTTTGCTTTGCCAAAGGTTTTTCATCATCAAATTCACATTTTACATCAAATGAATCAAATAAACCTGTTGATACACAATGCCTTATACAGCTGACTGAGTAAAATGTAATTATTTAACTATGCTATCACTATGTATTGAGAAAAAACAATGAATCTGGTAAGTTCTGGTAGCCCCCCTTGGGGCCACAATGCAACAGATCTGAGCATTCAAGGCATGGACACCACCATCTCTGAAGGTGTTCTATAGCACCAAGACGTTAGCAGCAGATCCTTTATCTTCATGAATGGCATCAATGAGCTTTAGAATGTTTATGGAACCAAAAGTGGTTCTTCTATGGCATCATTGAAAGATCCATTTGTAGCACCTTTATTTTTAAGAGTGTACAAAACTGGTGTAAACACAATTTATGGGTCAAATGCATGGGGAATGTGCCTAATGGAAGAACACACAATACATATGCTAAATCATAAAAAAAACAAAAAAACATGTCTATATGGGCTTTGAGTGGTTCAGCTATACTATAGCCCATAGGTTGCAAGTTCAAATCCCAGGCCATGCTGCTTTGCCATCAGCAGCCTGAGTCAGAGAGAGCACAATTGGCTATACTCTCTATGGTGGGTAGATGGCCCTTTCCTCTCATAACTCTTAAGTGGCAGGCATAGACATCTGTTAGCTGGTGCGATGGAGCTGAGAGGCTAGCTAGGGTGCGTGTCAGCTTCTTTGCAAAAAGAAGCAGTGGCTGGCTTTGCATGTATTGAAGGAGGTCCTTACCTTCCTAGTGTCAGGAGCATTGCTAGTGCCAGGGGGAGTTATAAGTCGGTGGGTTATTCAGCAGTGCCAAATTAGGGGAAAAAAGACTCATGATTTTTGATTAATATTTGAAGCAAATACATTAACCTGTAAGCATGTGGCCACTGAGATGATATTGGTGAAAGTCTATGCGTCAGTGTTTGTTAGCAACATTAGCCTAGCATCTTCCATTATAAGCTAAAGTAGTCTTAGCTGATCGACTGTAGTCCTTTATGTGCAATGTGTTGGATTTTAAGCCTTATTATAGAAGAAGGCCCAGATGAAATATGGAATATTCTACTATAGAAATTATCTTATCTCATTCAGTTCACCTAGACACGATTAAGTCCTGTTTGAAATCAGAGTGAGACTTAAGCAATTTCCTCCTGTTTCTGAAATTCAGCTCCTGAGAAATGACACTCAGGTTTTCTCGCTTTGATCAAAAGAACTTAACTCTTTTTGTTCAGGCTGATCTTACCTCAGTCTTCGCTGACTAATATTCACATCAAAAAAGTGTTAGTTCTTTTAGAGCACTCTTCAACAACTCAAAAGTCTTTCTGCTGCCTATCAGTGCAGCAGGAGAGCTCATGCTTTGCTCATTTGTCTCCAGAACTCCCGTCAGTTAAGTGCTTGCCCTGATCTGCTCTTTTCTTCCAAGCGGATTTAAGAGAACAAATTCAGAATTAAGTAATACAATGCTTTCATTAATACAGTGTTGAAAATGGCTTTATTTTTCTTTGACAAAGACAAGAAAAGAAATTTTGGGGATTCTGAAATGTAAAAGAACCAATTCTGGTTCAAGTCACACTCACTTTCCAGATGATATCCAACTAGAAACACAAATCAGTCTGTCTGCTGAAGAAATTTGAACAGTCTATTAGCCGTCGTTAACACTAGCACGTGTCAACAGCTGCATTAGGATACCATGGAGCCACCTGACAGAAATCCAGTCAAAGCCGTTAAGCACAAGAGCCGAACACGGCTTGCTTCTAATTCTCCTAATGGAGCTTGATGGAAAACCATTTCTTGCTCACAACCCCAAAAAGACAGTCGAAGATTGTTGAGAAGCGACCGCATTAGCAGTGGAAAAGCTAGTGGCCAATTAGCTTAGCAATTAACACTTGGCAGGCTGGTGATGAAGCCTCGTTTTAGATAGCGGTAAACAAGAGCTTCCCTCAGCTAGCAATTAGACACGTCTTTTGTCTTGGCTCTTTACTTCCTCTGCCGTTTTGCACATCTTATGGTTGCAACCGGTGTCGTCTACGAGCGTTAACTGAAGACATCATTATGGCAGTGCAATCTAGGATGCACAAGAGTGTATTAAAAGAGGATGTTGTACAGCCTTCATGTGCCTTCAGAGTACTGTTGGCCGTGCTCCTCTGAGGTGCATGCTGTCTTGTTCGTAAACACGAGCAGAGGCCAGACCGCTTCCCCACTCGAGTGGAATTAATTTCTGAGAGCAGAACGTTGTCGCACTCTTTCCCCTCATCTGCTTCTCGCATTCGCATCTGAACCCTCTGACAGCCCCGATTCAAGAGTATGTAGACTTCTTTAGTTTATCTATGCATTTGAGCATGAAGATGTTTCTCAAAAATTTGATCGGCATTCGATAAATGAGTGTTTTTACATGCTCATCATAGGCGCCAGAGAATTTATTGAGTATTTTTAAGTAATTCTTTGATGTTTTTAAGTATATGACTTTGGTTGGGGGCGAAAATGCTCAGATGTTGTTTAACAAGCTTCGTAACAACCCTGTTATTTTGCCTCAGAATGAAACATGCTGACTGTACTGCATTTAATAGCATAGTCTTACCACTGTAACAAAAACACTGTAATTATTCCAGAGTCTTACCAGATACTGTTGCCGCCCTGTCGTCCTCTAAATGTTGATTTGCTAAAGTGATTAGCCGGCCAGCGTTTAGCCATGTTCCTACTTTCTTACCTTCTCAAGACGTACCGGTAAAAATAAGCCACTAGTTTTCCTTCTGATGTCTGTTTAGATCCAGTTTGGTGGTCAGTTAAGGTAGTCCAGTAGGTAAAATGATGACCGTAAAGCGGCTCGGCTAACCCGTTTGTCCCTTCTGGCCTTTGCATTTGAGCCCCCCGACTGCAGACATTGGCACAGGAAATGCCACAGTAGTGAGGCCTTGTTCGTATTGCAACCTGTAGTTCCATAATTAGCAAAGTCTGGTGGGGATGTGCTACTCTCCAGCATCACCAACACCTTATTTTTCTGTTGTGTTTTACCATTTCACAAGATTTGACTAGGGCTTTCGATAGTGGGCTGGGTGTATGTTAATTTGGGGGTCTTCGGAATTGGCCTGTTTTTCAGCCCTGGTGTGGTTATGCCAGATTTCTGTAGGAGAAGGGCAAAACAGTACTTGAGGTCCACGGTGTGTCAGTTCCTTGGAAAAATTATTATTATTTAACTATTCTAAGGACAATAGTTTGACATTCAAGGCACCCTTTAAATATGTAGTCCATACAAGGTGTTAAGGAATAATCGGCATGCAATGGTTACTATGATCTCCTTCATGTTGCAACAGATACTGGTAACTCTCACAGTGGTAGAAGGTTTTGTCTGTGTGAGTGTAGGCCATTTAGGTTTACACTTATTGATGTTGCCCAAACAGACCAAACAGATACTTACAGCCTTCACTTTTGAAATGCGAACAATTAAAAAAACAAATCAACAGTGCTACTATAACAAACCTAAGAATTATTCTAAACCATTAATTCTCAAACCACACACACACACAGCAATTGTTGAGCAGCTGAAAATGCATTCTGAAACACTGGACAACTCCCATTCCCTAAATTTAAATCGAAGTTACACTGAAGATGCTTATGTGTTAAGTGGTTCCACATTAACAAAATGTGTTAGATCAATAGTTTACTTCTGTTGGTGAGAAGTGTGTTGCTGTTACACCCTTTATTCACAAGTAGTGTTTTGGCATGTTTAAATGCAGTGTAATGCATCTTTTTTAGTGTACATTATGTCAAGGTACTATTTTGAAATGCTGTGCTATGCTAATTAGGCAGGTTGGATGGATACAAGACAGGTTGGATGGATCAGATTTGCCTCTTTACTAACATTAGTTTGACTCAGTGCAGTAGAATGTGAAAATGTCTCAACACCAAAGATTGTAGATCTGTCATGACACATATTGGTCTACATTTAGGCCTTAATATTTAGACATTATACAAGAATTGCCATTTCTTACTCCTGGTCTCCTTCTACGGTTGGGAAGTGCAACTTACGCTTTGAAATGCATCTAAAGAACATGTACTTTGGACAAGCTAAAAGAAACTGAACCAGCACTGAAACCAAAGGAAGCATGAGGGCTGAGGCGCTAGGATAATATTTCACAAGATTTTACATAAATAGTCAAGTCAGGTTGCAAGTTCTTCAAGGGGTGGAACTTTACATCTGATGTAATGTGTGTGTTGTCTGCCTATGTGTGGACAATTAGTTTGATGTGCTGCTGCCTCACTTGGCCAGAACACTCTTGTAAATCTCAGTGAGATTTTCCCGGTTAAATAGAAGGTAATAAAACTAAGAAACAGTAAAGTGTTAAAATGCCACTGATATATTGATGGACATAATTTCTCCTGACAATGTGTGAAATGGCACATGACATCTGT
The DNA here is from genome assembly GCF_030463535.1 of Salminus brasiliensis. NCBI lineage: Eukaryota > Metazoa > Chordata > Actinopteri > Characiformes > Bryconidae > Salminus > Salminus brasiliensis. The sequence goes on along the minus strand of NC_132894.1, from coordinate 13,997,702 downwards.
CATGACATGTTTATGGCATAGGTACTGTATGTTTCTGTTATGTAGCAGGGTTTATATATATATATATATATATATATATATATATATATATATATATATATATAGCTGGGACACATGGGAATCTAGTCTCATCCAGTTGTCTCATAAACATTGCTCAATCAATGGCAATGGTTCTGCCCTGTTCAGTTTTATTTTTCATTTTCTCCCATATTTACCTAATCTGAAGCCTGAGCTTATCCCCTTAAACAGCCTATGGCCTGCCAGGCTGAAAGTTATTTTTACAAGCTTCTATTACAAAAGAATAGTCCCACCCATTTGTACAAAAGCCCCTGTGGTTAGTGAATAATATGCCTTAGAGTGCAATAAGCCTTGCTGCATTAAATGGTTCACTGCCAAAAGCCATACAACTACATTGGTAATTCCATATGAAGTAACGTCTATTATCACCATATGAATATATCACTGTACATAGTTGATTAACACGCTGTAGGTGCTATGCATTTATACAATTTATAAAGTTTTACTATGTCATGTGACTCCCAATTCTGAACTCCCACTCTGATCCTTGTTTATTTACATAGAAAACAATTATGTACATATAGAAATACACAATATTATACATGCATATAAAATAACCATTTGAATTGAATAACACACTCTGACAGATTCATTAGATTGAATGGGATTTATTGCCGTTGTAGCAACCTAGCAATAGTTGCGACAAGAGAAAGCATCTGAGGGCGGAGCATGGACAGGTCAAGCCCACAGGAGAAACAGAAAGAGAGAGAGAGACAAACAGATCAACATACAGTCCAGTATACCCTTCACAGGCCATCACTGCAGATATTGAAATGGAGCTGACGCAGTCCTGGGCCTGAGACCGTATGCAGTGTTTCTCTGAGAGGGAAGGGGGGTCATTTTACCCGAGCCCCTGAGGTGTCTCCCATCCATATTCATCCGTCTCCATTCTGTCATGTTCTGGCTGTGCGGTGACAACTGATGCAGAGCCCTCTAAACACTAAACATGTCCTAGGGTGTGCTGATACAACACAAATGTGCTTTGCCCTCAGGTCCGCCACTTTGTCAAAAGTGACACGCGCCAACATTAAGTAGCCGAGGCGACAGCAGAAAGGCTTATGTTGCCTGCTATTACCATAGATCTCTTTACAGGCATGACATGCAGCTGCAGTGCGCAAAGATGCTTTAGCCCGCGGGTGTACAGATTGAAGATCGCAAGACAGTATTTCTCCATTATATCTGTCCTGTAATTAGGCCCTGTTGTTTGCTTTAACACTGTTGATTAGGAAATGTTGGGGCTGTTGTGAACTCATAGTGAACACAGTAGCACCAGTTCCTTTAGTTGACTCATAGATAGAAAGATACCATTCCCACAGAACTACAGACTTGTTTTTTTGGTACAATTATTGATACCTTTTTAAGAAATTATTTTAATAATGCAATGCTTTTTTTTGGCAAGTAACAGATAAATCTCAAGTTCAACCAGTTTAAATAGAGAAAAGTAGACTCTGTGTAACGGGTGTCAAAACAGCAAAGAATTGTCTGGGAATTGTGGAAAAGCATGAAGTATCTCAAGGCTACAACTCCATCTTCAGAGATCTTACTGTTCCAGTGTCCACTGTGTGCAATTTCGTTAAGAAGTTTACAGCCCATGATATTGTAACTAACTTCCCCGGATGTGGATGGAAGGGAACAATTTATGGAAGATTGTAAAGAAGGATTGTTCACATGGTGGCTAAAGAACCTCTATCAACTTCCAAACAAATTCAAATTGGCCTGCAGACACAAGGAACATCAGTGTCAGATCACACTATTCAATGCCATCTGAGTAAAATGAGCCACTGTAGTAAAAGACCCAGGAGGACCCCACTGTTGACACATAGACATAAAAAGCCAGAACTTAACCAAGGAAGCCTTTGGGCAGTTGAAACCCAAAAAGACAAAGCACTTGGAGAATTCTGAAATGGGCAGCAGTAAGTCCAGATCTGAATCCTATAGAACACCATGGAGAGATCTCAAGACAGCAGTTGGCAGAAGTCACCCTTCAAATATGACTTTACCTACCTTGTACCTACACCCTTAGATCTTTTATCAGAGACACCTACAATGTAGGTGCACTCTGTTGCCACTGATTAAAGCCAGAAGCCCATCATCCACCCTGTCTATAAATGAAAACGGCTCACCCTAGGACAACCTCTGACCAGATGTTATTTGGCTGTCAGACCATTATCAGGAGAGCAATGAGTCCAAAATGGTAGTGGCTTAGTGTGTGTGGCACTGGTGTGTTTCAGACACAGTGTTAGTGTTAGGCACAGTAGTGGGAATTTTCTCACTGCTGGGCTAAGAATAGTCTGCCAACTAAAATTCTCCAGCCAACAGTGGTCATGTGGTCAGAATATGATCACCAACATGTTGCTAGATAATGACTAAAGCAAACTGTGTGTAGAAGAAGATGAGCTACAGCCTCTTACTGTACATTAACCCGGTTTCTGTCGGGCAGATTTCTACTCCTGGTGAATTATCTGTGCTCTGCTTCCACCAGAAAAATATGTACTGATATCTAACTCAAAACTACTTTAGTAAGTTACCAGAAACTACTTTAGTAAGTTTAGGAAGATTTGAGTAGTTCATTTGTTCACAACAGGTCAATTAAACACACAAAAAATTTGCAATTATTTGATTATTTAATACTTTAAAGGGTTGAGAATGTGTATCAATAACCTACAGTAGATGCTACTTATACATTAACTAGTGAGTGTCCACTGTGTATAACATTTCAAAACATCTATGGCCTTCCGGCAGGCCAAAAGAGTTATTACAACTCCAATTACCAAGGAATAGCCCCACCAGTTTGTACAGAAGTACCTGTAGTTTCTGAGTAATATACTTTGTGTGTAATGAGCCTTTCTGCATTAAGGGGTTAAACTCCTACAGTAATGCTTCTGAGCCTGATGCATTCATACCAGTCTATGATCCTGTTTACACCTGGTCACTTCATGTGACTAGTATCTGTATTGTATCCTGAATAGATTTTAGCCACATGCAATTTACTTGGTAGTCAAAAGCGTCTGAAATCCGATTGCTGTGTTGGACGGAATATGCAAATTCTCTTTATTGTGAGCAAGTATTTCTGGTCAGATCTGGTAAGATCTGATACTCAAGATGCACAAAGTGGCCAGGTGTTAATGGGGTCATTGTTGACTCTTCGGCCTCATCCACATGTAACTGGATAAAAGAAAATGTAGGTTTTCATTAGCATTTAGGTCTTCTAGCAACACAAACATGTTCTTTTAGGTCACAGAAAACACAGTAAAAAGAGTTTTTGAATATGCTGTCCAGGGTGGAGAGTTCTGAGAATTTTGAGGACATGTTTGGTTCGTATTGAGGGAGGGGTTGTGACAGACAGGAGCTCGAAAAAAATATTAATTGAATATTTTAGCAGAATCTTTTCATGTGGCCCCAAATTCTTGGCAGTGCCTCAGTGCTGATTAACAACTGGGTTTACTCTTTCATTACACTGTAACAGAACATCCTGCTCTTATATTTTAATAAATACTCCACTTCGCAGCCTGATCAGAAGTGTGTGGGTGATTCAGAGACAGCATCGTAGATTTCATTTTACTGGTACACATCAGGTTAGAATGGACAGAAAAGGCTTTGTTTATAAAAATATCCGGATACATGTGGAATGGGTCTTAATCAACAACTATGAAAATCGAAATACTTGATGAATACTTGGTGGCTCTTCATCTCTGTGAACTCCTCTGGCAGTGTTTTTCATAACAGTTGGCTTGAGGGACATTCTGACAGAGCTGTGTCTTATGCAGATAAGACTTCGAGTTTTAGTGGCATCGGTTTGTTTAATCACCAGGCTTTAGGTCATGTTGATGCCGCTTACCAGGTGATCTATACAAGAGCTCTGCTCAGTTGTTTTCGATATGTGTCCTGATCTCCCCCTACAGTCTGGAAGTGTAATTTACACTCTGAGCCACCATTCAAAAAGACAACTTGCATTAAACTTTTATTTCTGGACAAGCGGAGCAATACAGAACCATCATCGGAAGTGAAAGAAGCATGTGGACTGAAGTGGTAGTGTGCCGTGCCTGCTTCTTCAAACTTATTTAGTTTACAGTTTCTATGCCGGGATGGCAACAATACAGATACTAAGTCAGGGGAGCATTAAATATTTTAAATGAATTCATTAATTCATTAAAAAAATGAAAATAATGTTGCTTTAAAGATTAGGATAGCAATAAGTGGAATTGTGACACAACTGAATTATAGGAGAAGGACCATGCCCTAAACTCCTCCTCCAGTCCCTCAAGCCCCTTATATAACCCCAATTCTCAGTTCAGTCTTGAACAAACGTCACATGCACCTCCACTCCATCTTCTCCCTTTCTTCCATCACTCACCACACCAATGGGCTCCTTTCACAGACCACAGGAAAGTCCACCCTCTTGTTCCATCATAGAGTGGGGTCCGCACTAGCAAAAAAGGGATTAGAAATGTTTCAAGGAACAAAAGACTAAAATAAGCAACACTGTTCACATAACTTATGGTAACAAACCAGTCAATTTCTTTAGTTCTGTTAGTTTTGACAAGAGTGAACAACTTGCTATCCTAAAAATGTGGGTCTCAGTTTGCCATCAGGTGAAATTGTGGGTCTTGGTCCGTCTCCAACTATTTCAGATGCACTGATTTTTTGTGATTTATTATAAGAATTCCACATTAAAGCATGCTTCTCTCATCTGATAGCCTTTTTATTTACCTAATAAACTCAGTATACCCACTTCCAATTCATAAATCCAACACACAGACACAAGACACATACACACACACGCACACACACTGAGAGTTATAGAAAGAGAGAGAAATGGCCTTCCAGTCGCTGCATGTGTAAGCTAAAGAGAAAGGTCTGAATGTGTGTGAGCAGAGGTGGGAGAGTGTAATTGAATTCTGTGTGCAGGCCCTGCCATCTTATTACCTGTGGTTGCTCTGCGTCCCCAGACACTAAAACCACAGTCTGGCTGCTACCACCAGGCAAAACCAAGCCACCAAGCATGTCTCCTCAGACTGAATTATCGAACATTGGATGCTTCTGTTACATATTTTCAAGCCCTGGAGTCTGTCTGGCAATATTTTGCTAATACACCTTTGTTCTGTGATTTGTCTTTGCATAGAAGGATTCGTTTTAATTTGCCTTGGTTTGATGTTATGTATAATGACATTTGAGGCCTGGGACTGGTGCACTGCGAGCCCAGTAAGTGTGCTTTGCATTGTACAAATGAAAGGTTAGTTAGTAGAAATGCATTAGGGGAATTGACTAAGTGCTTAAAACGATTATGGAATATGCATAAAACATTTGTTTTGCAACCTCATTTGATTGGATTTGAAAATTCAATGTGCCGTTTTGTCAACAAAAAAAAATCAATGAGGACTTGTTTTGAAAATGTAATGGAAAATGCTGCAAGTGTTCAACACTGCTATCTCTGTTGTCCTATTTAGTCGACACACTATGGCACTTTTAACATAGTTGAATGTTAGCAGGGGAGAAATCAATGTCCATTACAATTTGCATGGATTGCATATTCAATCAACAGGAAATAACAGCCATTTCATTTTTATGGTCTCTAATCCAATATAGCCTCAAGCGTTGGTCAACATGTGAAGGTCACGTGTGCTAAAACCCAATAGGAATTTCGCACATGCACATTCACCACATTCAGTTTTTTTTTTTTTTTTTCTTCCTAATTGTCGATAGCCAATTTCCTAAACTCTCTCCCCCTATCACATGGAATGCTCCCAATTTGGATGGGACTAAAATCACTGAGAAACTCTGGTAATAATTACATTACCCCACCTGCCTATGTAATAATGTCCCAATAGGGGTTAAGTCTGCTTTAACTGTCATATTTTGTTTGCTGGCTTTTGAGGACTGTGTTTGTGCTTCAAGACTTATGGATTTTCTGCATTTGCACCCAGCCTCTGATTCGTGACAAAGCTCACTGGGCGTTTCATGGCATGTATGAAAACGCGCATCCTGGAAAAATACAGTTTAAGGCTGCAGGTACGAATTACTAAAGGGGCTAAAGTGAAGTAGCAAAAGTGTTACCAAGCTACAAAAAAAAAAGACAGATGGCCCGTCTGTTTACTGCTCTGTCGCTGTCAAACAATAAAGCATTTAATGATTCTTATATGTCTTTAAAATGGTCCCAGTGCGTGGTGAAGTATCCACTGCTTGTGTTACTAAGCACCATTTTTACCATGCATCCGCAGCTCTTCTGAATAAGTCATAGCTGGGATATGAATAAATGAACGGCCCTGTCAGCTCCGGATCAGTCATCTGGGACAGAATCCATTCCTCCTAAAAGCTTCAGTCAAATGATTGCGGATTATTTTATTTGATTAAGGTTTCCTCCTGCCACTGTGGAGCACCTAACAGTGGGAGACCCCAGCAAGCAGTCCCCTACTGCTCTGTGTCCTGCTGGTACAGATGTATTGTGGGTCGGGCTCGGGCCCTTGCTCTGGAGACATGAAATATGCATCTGGAAAAGGGAACAGAAATGCAAGGGTGGGAGAGCGATAAGGAAAGATAGGAGGTTTGCTTCTCAAACACATGGGAACTTGGTCTAATTGGCCTGACGTTGATGAGAAAAGGTCTATACACTTCACAGACATACTGTAACTGTCTCAAAAGAAATGTGAGCCAACTGTACTGTCATACATTTTTGGCTCTTTAACCTCAAACACAGCCCGAGCTTAATAATTCAGCACAGTACAATAAAGTGTTTTTTTTTTTTGTTTGTTTGTTTGAATTACTGAATGATTCAAAGTTCCATGAACCATCCTTTGCAAGCAGATTTTTCACTCAATCTCACTGGGTTATGTAGGGTTTCTCACCTGAGCCTGACTGCGACCTCTCAGGATCAAGTATGCATCGCCGGAGAGCTGCTGTTTAACACTGTAATTAAAGATATTGCCAGCACTTTCCATGCTGCTTGACTGGCAGTCTAAATAAATGATGGTTGCATTTGATGAGCATATTCTGCTTTATCCTTCTCTAACGACTCTTGGTCTAGACCATAATTTCCATTATGCTGCTTTTTACACTCCAGACAGTCTTAATCAGTGTACTTCTTAGACCTGAATAAAAGTGTTTTTGGTACAATAATGATTTAAGGGCCATTTGGTTTAATGCTTTAATGTGCATGAATGTAACAATGGCCATTGTGATGTCATTATTGCATTCAACATGTAATTATAAGCATTGTGATGTCATTGTTGCATATGCAATGTATTCATGAGCAGTATGATGTCATTATTGCATTGGAAATGTAATTATGAGCATTGTGATTACTACATAATTAGTGTAATAATGGGCATTGTCATGGCATTAATACATCATTTATTTGAATTCATCATAATGAACCACAATCATGATGAAGGAAAATGATGAAGTTAATGTTAGGCCATTTCTACTGACTCATTCTTCATGAAATTATGTTACACAGTTTAAAGGACATCTAGCATTTTCAAATGGTGCAAAAAAGAGAATTGCATAAACACCTTTGCAAATGTCTGCTGCACCTAAGCAATTGAGATAGACGAATGCTCTTCTTACAATTTCACTTTTAAAAATGAAGGTGATTTAAATGGTTCTTGGAGCAATGCTATAAAAGAACCACTTTAGTTCTATAAAGAAATGTGAAGAACTATGTAGAGATGTATGAGGGTGAAAAACCTTAACCTTGGTAAGTATTAAGTAGGCTCCTCACATGCCATGCATGGAGTTGTCCAAATTCACCAGCAGCGCGCCTGCTTTAATAAAAACATGGATTTTAAAGGGTTAAATCTGAGCTGAACAAATTCATACAGTGACAAATACCATACAGCAGCCAAACTTCTAACTCTGTTCTTCTGACTAAAATATTTATAACTGTACTGAAAACACCACTACATGAGTACTGAATATTGCATTTGTGCCCATCAAAACCTTGCCATTTCTTTTCTTTCTTTATGAACTGCTCAGTTTCACTTATTTAGATCCAGATTTGGTTTAGTATTTTTTTAATTTTCTTGTGTTTCTACTTCTGTTAAGTATCATGACTGCGTACCTTTAGTCACCAGTGTGCAGACATGCATAGAGACAGCTGTCACGTTTCACACAGTCCTCTCCCTCTCGGGTGGAAGGCGGCTCCTTATTGATCTGATGGCAAACTCTTCACGCTGAAGGGCCATTAGGTCCTCGAGCTGTTTCCTCCCTCACTCTCTCTCCTCCTTACTTACAGCTCAACTCTGGGTAAGCGATCTGTGCTCTGAGTGACACTCTTACACTGTTATGACTGGACCTGTCACTCACCCAGCTGTTCTCTGTCCACAGCTCTGCTGATGGGAGGTCCTGAACTACTCATGTTACCAAGGACACACGCAAACAGAAACACCAGCAGAGCTGAAAATATCACAGTGTGCTGTGAGACTGTATAAGCAGAGAACCATTCGTTCTTAAAAATATAGGTACTGAAAAGATTCTTTGGAGGGATTAAATATAAAAAAACACCTCTGGTTCCTCCAAGCATCTTTCAGTATGTCTGAAAGTTTGGTAGTTTAATCCTTTGGGTTTTTGTAACATTTACACATATTCACCTAGTCTGACTACAGCAGTTTAGCCCCACCCCTTCATAGCTACAGTTACATGAAGCGCTTCTGCCCAATGCATAACATAATTCAGATACCTTCAGGGAATGTTCACACCAACCATCAGAATTGGGGAAAATGTGATCTCAGTGATTTTTTTGAGAGTGGCTTGATTTTTGGTGCCAGACAGGCTGGTGTGAATATTTCTAGAACTGCTGATCTTCTGAGATTATCAGCACAACAGTCTCTATAGTTCCCTCAGAGTGGTGCAATAAAGAAAGCTCACCCATTAAGCGGCAGTTCTGCAGAAATGCCTTGTTGATGAGAGAGGCCATTGGAGAATGACCAGACTGGTTCGAGCTGACAGAAGAACTATAGTAACTTGGAAAGTCACTTTGTGCAATTATGGTGAGCAGAAAAGCATCTCAGAAAGCACAACACGTCTGACCTTGAGGCAGATGGGCAACAACAGCATGAGATCACAATGGGTCCCACTTCTGTCAGCCAAGAACAGAAAGCTGAAGCTGCAGTGGGCAGAATTTGCCACCAATGAAGGATGCAGCCATGAACCCAACCTGCTTTGTATTAACAGTCCAGACTCGTTGAGGTGATATAGTAGTGTGGAGAAAACTTAGGTACACCTTGGGCCTGTTAATAACAATCATCGTTTCATTGCCATAAACTGTTTTTGCTGACCATGTGCATCCCTTCATGACTACAATTTACCTTTTTCTTCTAAAGACAACTTCCAGCATGGAAATGCAAAACTCATAAACACAACAATGAGTTTATTGTTCTTCAAAGGTCTTTCCAGACCAGATCAGACATCTTTAGGAGGAGGTAGCACTGGATAAAATCACACCTGAAACATCTGCAGGTATTGCATTATGTAGCCATGGTCAACACGGACCAGAATTTCAAACGAATGTTCCTACTATCTTGTGGTTTGAGAGAAATAGGAGGCCTTCTCCAGTATTAGTGTAGTCTTCCTGATGTAGAGCTTGGTGAGTGTGTTTCTTACTATTTCACTGGAAATAACTGGAAAGTCTCAATCTTTAGTAATGCTTGTGTGAGCAGTTCCCACACCAATCACAAACTACAGATTGCTGCACCTTCAGAGCTTAAACAAAACTATGCCTTTGTTCATTCATTTCTAACTAAACATGCCACCATGAAATTTAATGAGTCCTAAAATAAGACCCTCTGTAAGGCATCGCAACACAAAAGCTGGATAATATTTTAAGTGAGCAAAAAACACCTGCGTTATGTGGAGCATGTTTTACTCATTTCTTCACACCTTTGTATTGTTGTGCTTATTTTTTCTGCATTTCAGGCTGGATAGTGTCATGGATAGAGAGATGTCAATCAAGTCTGCTCATTAGAATATTAGGATCATGGCAGGTCCTAGATCTGATGAAGTCTTTCAGAGAAATGGAGAACATGGGCCCCTTAAAAACTTTGAAGTATAAGTAGGCAGTTGCTGGCAAAATATAAAGTAAAATCTTCTTTAATGTTTATTTTTAAGCACCTGTAACCTGTGAAACATGCTCAAAGGCATAATTAAAAACTGCAAAATTTCACACAGTGTCACAGAAACACACAGGGAGACACAGGAACAGTGATTCCCTTCCTAAGTATTTTCTTACAAGTAAAATAAATAAATCACCTTTTCAGTACAATAAATGTAGTTTAGCTTTATTCAAGAGAGCCTTAAATAAAAATTGGTGACACTTTAAAAGTGAGGAAACAAAGATCAGCACCTCAGACAGCATCCACATTTCAGTGCCAATCACTGGTACAAATATAGTCCTGGAAGAGGAACTCTTTAAGTCCCAGAACGGAAGTCTGTGGGTGTGAAGAAGCTTAGGCATATTTGTGTGTCTGTGGCTGATATTCTGAAGGTGTGGGCAGTGTTATAGAGATATTTAGATTTTTCATTGCAGATGGCCTCTTAAGGCTGAGTAGAGGACTTTAAATGAGAAATTCGGATAATATAATTTGAAGTTCCTAAGTGTTATTCCTTCTGTGATAAAGATTATAGTAAATTAAGTTATGTCTTCCAATTAATTAAACTATGAATCGGGTAATCAAGTAATTTGTAAACTACTATAGAACCCACATCATCTTTTTTTTTTTTTACTTAAATGTTGTTAAAGTATCAAACATGCCATTTACTCCCCCAGTCCATGTGCTCCATATTGCCGCTCTTGGGCAAAAATCTGATATCTCTATTTTGTTGTTTTTCACTTTTAGACATAATGTAAATCTTGCAGTTGTTCTTTACATTGTATCCGAATTTTAATGATTAATAAAACAAAGGAAATGCTCCATCGAAAACTTGACTTCCATCGAAAAGTAAGGTTTGTTCTTTTTGTTAAGTTGCCAAGGTTTTTATGTGTCAGAGATAATACACAGAAACTAAACAGCAAAAACAGCACATTCATTTAATTCATTGTTTTGTGATGTAGAAAATGTCCAGAAAATGGATGCATTTACATATTCAGCAGTTTAGCACACCTATTCACATTGAATGTTTCACACCAGACTGGTGTTGAACAGTATTTTTTTTTTAACTTAATTGCACTAAAACTGCAATATAGGTAATTTTCAGACATCAAATGATTTGTTTATAAAAAATTACATATGAATTATAATGTTTTATAAAGAACATTATGTAGTGTATCTTAGGTAAATAAATAAATAACATCAAAGTGGTAAAAGTGAGGTTCCATGTTTCAAACAGGTACGTAAATACACAGCCAATCAAACTGAGTTATACTAAATATTAAACAGGTTATATTAAGCTGATAAATGATATAATAAAATATCTCTAATTGAATAAATATTTGAGTAATGAGGTGCTTAATGCAAGCAAATCCATGCTACATTTTACTGTAATGCCACACATTTAAGCAGGAAAGTAAATAGGAAAAATCTCCCACATCATCTACTGCATAAAGGTTAAACGGTGACCCCGTTTAAAGACATTCTAGTTTTATTAGATTTTTTTACCAAGAAATAAAAAAAATAAAAGAAAACAGCAAAGATTCTTTTTTACTGCTTTGTTACCACATATCTGGATATTTGCATAATATAGATGCTTAATCATCTACAGTTACAGTGAAATCTTGTTTGTTGTGAGTTTGTTGTACTATCCACCTTATTACCCCAAATACACTGACAACATGCCACTTGTACAGATCATGTGTGGTAGATGAACAATATCCGTTGAATCCAAAAAGGCCACAAAGTAGGTTGAATCATCGTCTCTTTCATTCTGAGAAAAGCACAACAATGAACGGGTTGCTACAAAGCTTAGAGTATCCAAACTATAAAGACTGTCATCATACAGCATCACCACAATACATCCTGAACAATCCAGAGCTCCACAAGCTCTAGTGGAATGCGCCTTTCCACTTTCTGTGAAGAAAATATAGTCGTATGCTCAGGGTCAGGTTCTGCAGTCATAAAGCACAGATCACTTCTATTCATGAATGGACAGAGAAATATTTCTCTCTAGTGTTATTCTAAGGTCAGTTCAGCCTTTGATATTTGATGACGGTTAGACCAGTTCTCATGAGAGCAGATGTAGAGGAAAAAAAGGAGTGGCACTGTAGAGGTGGATGCACAGAGGGCTTTTAGTAGCTTTAGTGCATGAGATGATTGGCAGGGACAAGCCGAGAGAAAGCGCTCATGCTTCCTACAGAACACTTTAAAATCCATAAGCGTCATTGAAATTACATGGCACAAATGTCCATTCAAGAACAAGGCTTTGTGGAAAACAACATAGAAAATCTCACCTGAAAGGGTTTTACATGCTTCAACAGGAGGCTGAAGTGGTGGTTACCCCCTTTAATAGATGTGCCAGGGAATGAACAAAAACGTCTGTAGATTGAATGTTGTTGCTTCTGTTCGACACAGCCTTGGTACTGACTTTTGATAGAGCAGTAATTCTAACCCTCAAGCGGCTTTCATGGCAAAAAATGATTTTTTACTTTTAAGCCTTTCCCTGATTGTTCTTAAAATTTTGTTGTCAAGAAATGCCAAGCAATGTTTTTTCTCTATAACAGAGCAAAGCCTTAATTAGCCCCAGAGTTAATGATTTATTGGAATGAATAGATGTACTTGTCGATGACTGTTACTGTAAAAAAAACAGCTCTGACAAATAATACGGGAAAGATGCCGCAAAAGTACAGCAGTTTCTTAAAGAAACAGCAAATACTACTGGAAAAGTACATCAAACAATACAGCAAATATACCGCAAAAGAAGAGTAAACACCACATCAAAGATACAACAAAGCCCCAGTTGAAAGTAATCAAAAAGGAGATCTCCATAATATGTCTGTAGTTTCTCTAAGACAACAGTGAGATCAGATGCATATGCTTTATCATGTCTTCTGCTGCTCAAATGTGTCTCCTGACATAAAGAGCTCAATAATCGCACATCTGTCTCATCTTGAGTTATAGTACAAGTCTCACACAGTGCTCAGATTTGCCAAAATAATAATAGTCATTTACTAAAGACAGGGGTCTCAATATGAACTCAACCATTAATCATTTAGGACTAAAAGCCTTTCAGTTTTAATGCTGTGAGTTATTGTTTTGTTTAGGCCTTTTTATTCACCCTAATAGCTGAACATCTAACAAATATTTGAATACACATTTTACTTAAATAAATCAGCAATTTTCCAGTATCCGTCATCCTTGGTCAAATAAATCATCAACTCTCACTGGAAGCCCAGATAACGAAACTGAAGCTCTCTTCCATTTTTTACACATTATGAGAAAAAACTGTTAACTGGGGGAAAAAAAACATCTTCTACTTAGAACAGTTAAAGGCAAAAGAAGAAGAGGATGACTAGCAGCCATGCAGATATATTTGAAAGGTTAAGGAAAAAAAATGAAAGGTTGAAAAATGAGGTGAAGCTGCTTGAACAGTTGTTTGTGTTAATGGAATTGGATGCAGGGTTACACAGCTTTAGTGCTTAACTTCGTAATGATTTAGCAGCGTTTTCATTGCTTTACTAAATCATTTTTCTTCTTTCTAAAAGAACGAATATGGAGTCTTGAAAGAGATTGACCCTGTAAATGGCTGAAAGTGTCCCACCAGTAGTTACCCTGTAGTTATTGAAAAGTAAGTATTAGTGTGTAATAAGCAAACAAGAGCAGATCAAATGTGTTCAAATGAACACTACAGCAAAAATACAGAAAACACTACAGAAAAAAATACAGCAAACACTATTGCAAAAATACAGCAAAAAATACAACAAAAATACAGCGAACATTACAACAACATTTCAGCAAACACTACAGCAAAAATACAACAAAAATACAGCAAACACTGCAGCAAACACTATTGCAAAAATACCACACAAATACAGCCACCACTACAGCAATCAATACAACAGAAATACAGCAAACACTACAGCAAAAATTCAGCACACAATACAGAAAACACTACAGCAAAATGACAGCAAACACTACAGCAAACATTCAGCACACAATACAGCAAACACTACAGCAAAATGACAGCAAACACTACAGCAAACATTCAGCACACAATACAGCAAACACTACAGCAAAATGACAGCAAACACTACAGTAAAAAATCAGCACACAATACAGCAAACACTACAGCAAAATGACAGCAAATACTACAGCAAACATTCAGCACACAATACAGCAAACACTACAGCAAAATGACAGCAAATACTACAGCACAAATTCAGCACACAATACAGCAAAATGACAGCAAAATGACAGCAAACACTACAGCAAAAATTCAGCACACAATACAGCAAACACTACAGCAAAATGACAGCAAACACTACAGCAAAATGACAGCAAACACTACAGCAAACATTCAGCACACAATACAGCAAACACTACAGCAAAATGACAGTAAACACTACAGCAAACCCTACAGCAAACCATACAGCAAAGATGCAGCAAACACTACAGCTAAGAAGCAGCAAAGCAAAACATAAAAAAGCAAACACTACAGCAAAATGACAGTAAACACTACAGCAAACCCTACAGCAAACCATACAGCAAAGATGCAGCAAACACTACAGCAAAGAAGCAGCAAAACAAAACATAAAAAAGCAAACACTACAGCAAATATGTAGGAGACAGCAAATATACAGAAAACAATATGCAAATCCTACAGCAAAGACACAGCAAATAATACATCCAAGATACAGGAAACAGTATATAAATGAAACAGCAAACAATACAGCAAACAATACAGATAAGATACAGCAAACTCTACAGCATATGTACAACAAACAGTATATACAGTATACAGCAAACAATACAGCAAAGATAGAGAGAACAGTATAATAAAAAAAACAACATACACCAATTACAGCAAATACATCCAAGACATACAGCATGCTGTATATATATGAAACAGCAAACACTACAGCAAACATACAGAAACCAATACAATAAGAAGGTGTGGGCCAAAATTCCACCAAGAAAAAAAATCTGGTTCCAGTTATTGCTGCTAAAGTGGTTTGTGAATTGAGCAGGTTTTGTAACTGACAAAACCTTAATGGTCTGCATCTCTGCATGTTATTTGAGGCAGAGACTTCAAAGGACAGCCTTTTTACCACTAATTCACTCTGAATTTCATCTGTTTCACAAAGACAGGACATATTTGCCGGCATGTTCAATCTGTCAACTCGGTCAAATCTGTTTTATCAGTTTTACTGTTAGTCATATTTACTCAAAAAAAAAGATACAAAATTTCATTGCCTGTATGCACCAAATGTTTCCACTAGTTTTGTTTTGAAATGTTATGAGTATTCTAGTGTGATTAAAATCTAATTAATAAGCTGAAAACGTATCTCCTTTGTTCAGTAGCGTGATCTATCAGGACCTATTTGTATGTATGGATACAAATTTGTTTGGGTCAGTATAATCTGTTCTTAAAATCAAACGTTTTGCTTCACTAAAGACCCTTTTTATCAGGTTGATTAGATTAGATTAGTAAGTGTGAAGAACATTTTAAAAGGTTAACGAAGCACCACATAATGTAATTCTGTACTAATCAATGGAATTTCCCAGAAGTGTCCATCCATGACAAGAAGGTCTGTAATCGGTCCTGTCTGATTCTGGTTCTGTATTTGGAGTATTTGGTGTTTAAAAAGTAGGCGTGGCCAGAACATTAAACGAATAGGTCCATTAAGTGGTATTCCATTAAGTCTTCATGACTTTTACATTTTATGGCATTTAGCTGACGCTCTATCCAGAGCGACTTACAAGGTTGCTCGTATTATAGCAGTGGGCCAATTAATGGTTCAAATTAATGTATAGTTTACATTTATTTATGTACCTACTTATTAATTAATTAAGGGTCCCCAGCAGAGATCTGCTGCCCTGCGTTCAGCACATGGCCCGCAGTGGCCCTCCTGGGAATTTGCAGTAGAAATAAAGCCAATTATTTCTGGAAATCATATTTCATTCAGCAAATATGTGAAGCATATTTTTGTGAATTCTTTTTGTATTGTATTATGATGAGTTAGTGTAGAAATATGGTTTCATTTTTGAGGTCAGTAAGGTAGTTTCTCTGTGTGGGTAGGATGCACCACCTTCCCCCAACCCCCTGAAATCACGAGCGAGATGGTAGTCAGTGCAGATGTGTGTTAAAGTGTTAGCTTAAATGAGTGTTTTCCCCCAAATGTGTTCAGCTGTCCAGTGATGTTGACTGATTTTATGTAACATGAAGAAAGCACATGCTAGCTTTCATCCTAAAAAAAACATGTGTTATGCATAGATGCATTGTGTGATCAGGAAAGTCTGTGTTACTGGGAATTGGTGGGAATTGGAAATGACACAAATTGTTGAAAATGAAGATAAAATTAAAAGTATTCATATTCGGTTTCATTGCTAAACCAGGTTCTTATTGCCACACCATATATTCTTCACTCTTGGTCCTGAAGGCTACAGTTTGAAGGACAACAGTTAGCTTCAGTCAGATGTGTCAATGTGGGCCAATCTCTAACTGTGCAGTGCTGTGGACCTCCAGGATTGGACCTGAAGAAAATTGCTCAACACTTATGGTGTCTTGTCAACAGCTCACAGATAGAGACATAACAAGGACTAATGGTTGCAGGAGGCAATGTACAAGTTGATGAGAACGATACCATTGAGTTGCCATTTTTTTGTGTTAGTGTGGAGCATTGGACAAGGTTAAATCTGCTGATCCTGAGGCCAAATAGTCTTGTAGTCTAGTCAATGCTTGTAATTCTTCCCTTTGTGTGTGTGTGTGACTGGTACACATGAAATAGCACACTGCCCTCTCCTCTGCTGGGGCAGAACGATGTAATTGAAACCTTTACGAGAAAGGAGGTGCAGCCATGGAAGGCCAGGGAAGTGGGCAGGGCTGGGACATTGAATCCATAACTCAATTTAATGGAAATATGGAATTGTGGTTGATGAAAGTAAAACCAGAACACACGTCTTTATTTTCATTTTTAATAATGGGCCGATGACGCAGCAAAACTGCAATCGATTCCGCGGTCAGAGCCTTCAGAACACTCGTTCTCGCTCTCTCTCTCTGTCTCTCTGTCTCTCTCTCTCTTTTCTCTTACTGGGTCTCTCTCACTGTCTGCCTCTCTTGAAAGGATCTGGCTGATAAAATAATAAAAAAAAAGTCTCTGGTCCTCAAAATATACATGGTGTTTGACTCTTGGTGTTTCCTTTGTAATGGCTCTTTTGTTATATCATGTCCAATAGTAAGTCAAACCCAGCCATGTCAGTGCCAGAAGCTGACTTGGTTTGAAAGAAAATGAGAGTAGCCAAAAGCAACTCACAAATTCCAAAGGGAAACATGCTTTAGGCCAAATTTATTGGCTTTACATTCATGCCAGATCTTTTAAATTCATCAGAAATACAATTCTTTATGGAATGTCCAAGCTTTCTAAAATCTCTGACTCATGAGCTCATCTAAGCAACGTCTAAAGATCTGGAAACAGAAGTAATTGATGCCCAAGGCAGGGGAAGGCTAGAAGAAAATAGACAAGCTTTTTTCAGCTTGTGTTTTCTACAGTGTGGGCTGTTATTAACCCTTTCTCAAATGAGTTCTGCAGACAGCAAGGTTTTTTGCCACAAGCAGTAGGGAGTCCTAGAATGCGATTGTTACTCAGAGACTCAGCTGTACATCATCTGTAGAATGATGTGGAGAATCAACAGGCAGTAACTGTACAGACAAGACCAGATTCAGGAGGTATCTATTTTTTATTATTAAAGCCATTTTTGCACAGATTTTTTAGAAGTACACCTGGATGCAAATGTAAAATCTTTAGAATGTCAAAAATAATACCAGTACACATTAAATGATATTAATGTGTCCTCCTCGGCATAACCCTTCACAAAATAGCTCTAAGGCTAGCTTTAGATCATCTGTAGAACAGTCTCATGTCTCATGTGTCACTTAACCTCTTAAAAAAGCCTATGATTGTTCAGCTGGTGGGCCAAACGTGTTATTATGAACTTCTATTAACAGAGAATACCCCCACCAGTTTGTACAGAAATCCCTGTAGTTACTGAGTAATATGATTCTACATAGAATCAATTAATTTTACACTATATTTACATGATTTCCACAGATCTTGTTGGTGACTGGCATTCATATATATTTAATGGATTTACAGACATGCATTCCAGCACTACTAAGTTAATAAATCCAGTTTCTTTTAGAAAAATATATGGTTTCAGCCCACTGTTAATGCATGTATTCCAAGACTACATGCCATCTCATCCACTATTCATATTTTCACTGTCAAACGTGACCACCAGCCACCACCAGTGTCTGACATACATGCATTGTGAGATTTTTCTTTTGGACTGAAAGTGTATTACTAGTGCATTACTACTATGGAACTGAGTAGATGGAATTCCCTACATAAATAAGTAAGCAACCACTAACACAAAAACACCCCTTAATGTGTTGCATCACTTATTAAAAAGCAGCCCGTGATTAAAAAGCCTAGACAGAGCAATGATAATACTATTGATTGAAACATTTACCCTTCGCGCTCAACTTGGACGCGCTTTCATCCGATTGATCTCAGCTCTCGGCCCGGACTGCACTCTGCATCATCCCTCTACAGTCAGCAGTGCACCTTTCTCTTACAGAGGCTTGTGAGACAGCACCAGGCGTAGGCCTCATTAAAGTTTCATTCCAGTGCCATTAGCACTGCTTTATGGCTGCCACTGGATGTGAGCTCAGATGCCTCCACCGGTCCGCTCATGTGTGGGAATGTGCAGAGGAACAGGAGCTAATCAGGGAACATGAGGTGACATTGCTTTCAATTAAGCTCTATTGTTGATGCGTCAGACAGTGTCGTATTTAGCTTGCGAAGCCTTGCTCAAAAGGCAGGTGAAATACAATGAGTCATTTAAAAGTAGTAAAGCTTGGAGGAGTGCGTACTTACAACCTCTAGTGGTCTTTAAAGGCCTAAGGAACTAATATAAGGAACACCAACCCTACACAATAATACATATATTGCAATATATTCTGGTTTGATACATTGAAGCTTGTCACAATGGAATAAATACACTTTAAATGCACTAAATTGAAATTATGTTAATTCAATGCAAAATGATTTTACAATATACAGATTATCACAGCTTTTCAGATATTGGAGAATGTATGGATTGTGTAACTTTGATATTGGGCAACATTCCAAAGGAAAGATTCCTTTGTGTTTTAGGTCCATTTTGACATAATTATTTCATGCCATTCCAGATTTTTCCTATGCACCTTCAAGCTCCGAATCTCCTGTTCTACCACATCCCAAAGGTCTTCTATAAGACTAAGGGCTGGTGACTGTGAAAAGTCGCTAAAGAATACTGAACTCATTGTCATTGTCATGTGACCAGTTTAAGAATTTTTGCCTTGGTGCATTATCATGCTGGAAGTAGCCATCAGAAGATGTCGTAAATTGTGGCCATGAAGGGATTAACATGGTCAGCAACAATAGACCAAGAGGCTGTGATATTTAAGTGATGCTTAATTGGTATTAATGGGCCCAAAGTGTGCTTAGAAAACATACCCCACACCATTATACCACCTCCACCAGCCTGGACTGTTGACACAAGACAGGTTAGTGTTCATTGATGTAAGCTGTTGGTGCTGAATTCTGACCCTACCATCGGTGTGCCTCAGCAGAAATCATCAAGGATTCATCAGACCAGCCTCTGTTCTTGGCTGATAGAAGTGGAACCTGACAGTTACTTTCAGCTCCAAAGTAGCTGTTTTATTGAGATTGAGTCTACATTCTACATTTGGTAGGAATACTGTGTGTGTATATATATATACATGGCCTTCCATACATGGCCTGATTAGTCAGTAGGTGTCTAAATATATAGTCGGGCCTACATTTGTAAAATCCATGTATAAAAAGAAGCATATTTAGCCACACAGGATAATGTGTTTGCTGATGTTATAAATAGCCCTGAAGGCATATAGTGCTGCTACAAACAAAGCCTTCCTCGTTGCTCGCCTCTTCCAGCACATTAGAACTCATTTTGACTTCAGCAACATGTAGTCAGTTGTCTAGAAGATAAGCTCTCAAAAGTCTGAGTGTATGTTAATGCAGCAGCCATTCATTTTTTCGGAGGGCAGTCACTGTCTCTGCCCTTTAAAAACTGCCTGATGTCTAAAGTAAAGGAGGAAAGGGGGGGGGAGAGAAAACAGCCTACCGTAAATGTCCTTGGTGCCATTTAAAGATAATGGAAATTGTGTGCTGTGAAGTACACAGGGTTTTTCTGTGGTAATTCCATTCTGCATTATGGGCTGAGGACTCAACACTTAGCTGCCTAGCTGCACTGATCATTATTCATGGCTGTCAAAAACACTGCGCACAGATACACAAAACACACTCACATGCACACACGCTCACACATACAAACAAACATCCTGTCGATGGGGGACCACCACTGACCAGCAGCCCAGCAAGTCAGAGCCCATTTGTTATATACCTATGTCAAAGTCGAGACAAGGTCCTATGTGTACTAATGGAAGTGTGCAGGTAAAGTGCAGGGGTGTGTGTGTGTGTATGTGTTTGTATATAGCTGTATCTCCACATACAGATTGTGCACTTTGCTACAACTGGATGATGTTCCAGGAACAATAAGCAAAAAAAAAAAAAAAAATGTGTGAATGGCCACTTATATGCCTGAAATGCTGTAAATCGCCACAGAGGATTCTGCTGATGCATTCACTTTGCCCTCTGACCTAATGTAAATAAATAATGTGCTGACACAAACAGAACAACATGGACTGGGTAATGCACCTTCATTTTTAGTCATGTTTTACAACATTCACAACACTGCAGCTTCAATCACATGTATTTCCTTAAGCTATATTAGCAGATGTGCACTCATAATCCACTTTATTCAACAAAGCTTGTTTATTTACAGTATTAGGCTGACGCTCTTATCCAGAGTGACTTACTTTGGAATCATGTTACACAGGAAGGCAAATGTAGCATTAAGCCCATTTCACATCAGAAGTGGGTGTAAGGCACTTGTTCAGCCAGAGGATTGAACCCTAGCCTGCCACAGAGAAGACGGTGCTGTTACCTACTATGCTACACCAACCGCAAAGAAACTATTTGCATTTTATGAGGGCCACCTGCCCTACAAATACACTATGTAGGTGTCCAATTACATGCTGTAGGAATAGCAGTCTGTGCCTTTTAGAACTGAGCCCTCGGTCAGAAACTAGGCAAAAACTACATCTACCATAACACCAATTCCTGCTATCATATTTAAAGCATTTGACACATGTTATCTGAATTCAAAACACATATAACCATGTTAAACCTCATAGTTCCAAGGCCCTTTCACATAGAGTTAATTTTTTACAGAGGAAAAAAAAACACATAAAAGTTTTGAAAATGAAATTATGCATATTAATGATGTCTAAAACTGATGGGCAGCGATGCTACATAAAGATTTCCATTAGAGACTGCTATATTTTCTGCATTTTACACATGGTAAAATCAGGCAGACCAATCAAAGAACAGCTCATGTTGTTCGTAGCATATATATATATATATATATGACAAGCAGCAACACAAAATGCGGAGATTATGTAAAATATGTGGCGGAGCAGAGCTGAAAGGCTGTGGAATGACTGTGAGTACTTCATCAAGCTGTTTTTTTTATATCCATTTTGGCTAGGTGCATCCTCGTCTGTTCATGTCCACAAAGAATCTCAAACTATAGCTTCCCCCTGCTAATGAGCACTTGTGTGTAGGAGGGACATTAAATAAAGCAAAAGTGAGCAGGCAACAGAGAAAAACAAACAGTGGAAATTCATGAGAGTTATGAGTTATGCCCCTATGGCAGAAAACGTGTTGAGTTCCACGTTCCGAATTCAAAATTCCGAATTCTATGTTCCGAATTCCAAGTTCCGAATTCCGAGTTCCGAGTTCCAAATTCCAAGTTCAGAATCCAAAGTTCCAAATTCTAAATTCCAAATTCCACATTCTGAATTCCAAATTCTAAATTCCATGTTTCGAGTTCTAAATTCTAAATTCCATGTTTCGAATTTCACGTTCCGAATTCCACGTTCTGAGTTCCAAATTCTAAATTCTAAATTCCACGTTCCAGATTCTAAATTCCGAATTCCACATTCCGATTTCCAAATTTTAAATTCCATGTTCTGAGTTCTGAATTCCACATTCTGAATTCTAAATTCCATGTTCCAAGTTCTAAGTTCCAAATTCAGAGTTTCGAGTTTCTAATTCTGAGTTCCAAATTCAGTGTGAAAGGTGTGAAAAAAAGTTGCATGTTTTACATCATTATGGTTATATTCACAGAAAATGCATTTTTAGTCCCCAGAAATCATAAAGCCTTTTCTGAAAGCCTTGTCTGTAAATAATATGTAGAGTAGCTGTATATTGTTAATACTAGAGAGACACTAACAGCCAAAAACAAATTCCTTGTGTGTGTGAACCAATAAATCTGATTCTGATTCTGATTCCGAAGGCTAGTAAGCCCTGTCACTTCCCCACTGTTCCTAAGTGTGTCCATCTACCGTCAGAAAGAATTGGTCAGCCACCCTCCAGTTCATTCATCATTGGTTCGATTTCTGACCACAACATAAGAGCATATCTGCTAAACAGATATTATTTGGATTATGGGCCATTCTCAGCACAGCAGTGACACTAACATAGGAGTGTGTGTGCGCCTGTGCTGCCTATGTGGTATTATGAGTGTGTCTGGCATCGCTGGAGTTTCTACACACATCAGTGTCACAGTGATGCATTCAAAAATATCCAGCCAACAGTTCTGTGGTTCGAAACTGACCACTGATGAAGTACAAGAGAATAGCTAACATAAACTGTACATGATAACAGATGGGCTATGGTCTCTACACCAGCAAGATGGACCCATAACATAGGTGTTTCTATTAAAAGGGGGCAGGGAGTACGTACTGGTCTGAAGTGGCCGGAGATAAAAATAAGGCAAGGTTCCGATTTGCGTTTCTGTTTTTTAATTGGTTTTGTGCCGTAAGAAAACGGCTATGAAAGCGGGCATCCCAAAAGCGCTGGATAATCCTCAATCTGATCTTTCTTCCTCGTGTTCCTTCGTTCTCTTTCTTCTTTTTCACTGGCATGGCTTTCCCTCCATATGGCTGATGCGTTATCAAAAGCGTGGGAGCAGGAGACAGTCTTTAATTGGTTTCATTCAAGGTGTTAATTAAAAGGAACAACAGAGGAACCAAACTAGCTTTCATCCTCGTGATGAGTGACTGATTTGATTAGGTGCCTGATTTACATTATCACATACACAAGGGGGGCTGAAAAAAATTGGAAACACTTTTTTAATTGATAAAAATATGTGCTAATATTATCTCTTATGATTAGGTTTCGTTTCTTGATTGTAAAAAAAAATGAAATAGCATTAGCACGGTTGTCTTTGTAATGAAGCTTAGACAAGACTCTGTATCATTTGCAATTTCTGCTGGCTAACCTTAGCGGATCAGCCTATTTCAGTTAAGTTACTGGGACAGTGCCTGAAAATGTCAATCGGGGTGCTTAAGCAAGCGATAAAGATACTAATTACCTGGTACGAAGTCAACTGGTAGAATCTAATGAGAGGAAAATGAGGATGAACTGAGAAAATAATCAGTTTACAGCTTTTCATTGTATGCTCACACATTATATGGCATTAGTTACATGTGGCCATACGGAACTGCCAGATTTTTAAGGAGACATAGAACGAAACTGATACTAAAACAGCTGCACTCCTTGACATTTACATCAGCTCATTTAATATAGCTATACATGCCCCCGTTCACTTTATTAGAAACACTTACCTTGTACTTCCACTCACTGGCCATTTTATCAGCTCCAGCTATCTCATAGGCCCACTATATAGGCTTCCAGTTACATACTGACAAACTGCATCCATCAGCAGTCCGTTTCTAAACCCCAGGGCTGCTATTGACCAAATATTATTTTGGTAGTGGACTTAGCAGGCACACAATGATGTGGTGCTGGCATGAGTGTTGTCACACATTACTGTGCTTGATGACCTGAGAGCAGTTCTATGATCAGAAACTGACCACTGATGAGATGACAGCATAAACTGATGGAATATATTCCATTCACTTTCAACTTTAGCAAAAGTGGGCCTAAAGCTGGTGCACATGAGCATGGAAAACCATAATCCAAAGCAAAGCTGTGTTCCAGAGCATGGTTCTGTAGATTGACATTAAAATGCTTTTGCCAGAAAGGTATTTACAGTAGCTTGTTGATAACATGTACGGTAACAAGGGCTTATTAAGTCCAGAGACACTGAAATTCAATTAGTCTTGACTCCAAACAGACAGTTATGTGTATCACAGCAAATCCATATCAATGAAAGCCTAGAGTGCACCTAATGGACATGGTGGTTTAATCCCTTACTCTTCAGGTTTATTTTTCGGTCATTCATTTTAGTCCAGGCTTATGGAGTTATGAGAATGAGGAATTGAAGTGTGGAATTATCCACCATTTATTGGCACTACAGTGGGTTTTGCCCTACTATTCTTATGTTTACTACACAGTCACATAATATATATTATCACTGTCCAAAAACACACATCTCCAAAATGGTGACTTTACAGAAGAAGGCAAAACTATTCTATGTTAAATTGATGTTGACAAATTCAAATGTTGGTATGTATTGGTAAAAATAAAGTGCATAATAATATGTCTGCATCATTTTTCCCAATATGTTAAACTGCATTTTTCTGGACATTATAGAAAAATGAGAGAGGTCCGGAGAATATGGTGTTGTTGATATTAGAGAGCAGAATACTACCACCAGACGCTGCTAGTTGTGCAAACATGGCTTGATACATAATCCAGGACACTTGACTCTAGTCTTTCCTTTGCCCATGTCCAAAGAAGGGTAGTTAAACTCAGCATATGATAAGGGAGCAGAGGGGGGGAGCACCAGGGGATCCATACCATCCCTTCGAAAATGAACTGGACTACCTCAGCTGAACCAAACTGAAGATTAGACCCTTAACGCAGAGGCGTATTACTCAGTAACTACAAGGACTTCTGTACAAACTGGTTTTGCTATTCTTTGGTAATAAAAGCTTGTAATAACACTTTTGGCCTGTCCGCGGGCCATAGGCTACTTAAAGGGTTATCATATGTCAGAAAGGAAAGTATATATATGTTTTTCAGTAACACCTGAGTAAGCCATACATGTGGAAGCAAGGGGGTGCACAGCTAAAAGCTAACCTGGCTACAATCAGAGACATGTGAGGACAAATGAGGAGACCAGCCAATGGTTGAATATAAATGGAAGCTCTCATAACCCTCAACATGGTATCTGTTTATGTCTAAAGTCCCACCATTGTTTTTGTTCTGGGGTTTTCTTTTGGGCATTTTGAGCCAAACTACTTTTATCAGTAATTTAAATCTGAAGGTAATCTGATACCTAAACCCTTAATTTTTTGTGTTTTGGTCTCTCCCCATTCACTGAGATAGAAGCGTATGACTGGAAATAACTGCCTGGTGGTGTTGCAAAAATGGCTGCAGAGTAAACAGACTTGCCCATAAGGACTTTGCTGCAATCTCTTCAGCCTGCCAACGGCACAACATCAGCACAGCAATACTTTCTGGTAAGACTCAGGAACAATTTCAGGGATTTTTTACAGTATGTAAAAACTATCCTATAATATAAGGGTTCAGCCAGCTCTACCGGTACCATAAACTGCTCAGTAAAACAGAGCTTACCTTCTTTTCTTTTTTTCCATGATCAATCAGTGTGTTTAATTCTGAGGCAAAATATTTTTAACTCTAATTTTAGATAAGATAACCCCACAGCTGGTTCTGTACTACTAACACAAAGTTAGGGTAAAGGAGTGACAGAAAGTGAGAAATAACCCAGCAAAACTGCCCAACTGACTCAACCCAGTGCTTGAGTAGAAATAATGACCCAGTACTTTTTACAGTGTATATACACACATAAATGTGGTATTGACTGAACATTTAAAAATCTTTTTCAAGTTTGAGAAAATAACTGACGTCCAATTACAACCTTTTCTTGGCATTGCAGGCAACAACTGCCGCCTATCAGCAGTAATAATGAGAGCATGTAAGCTGACTATTACAATCTTTTCCCTAATCAACAGCTGCTTGTTTCTGCCGTGTTTCTTCGAGAGCAAAACAAATGGCCGCAGCACGACCAGCCTATAAAACATAACCACGTCACCAAGGCCAAAATAAACAGCTCTGAGCCTGCTGTGAAACCTGAGTCTCTCAGTAATGGATGAGTTTTCAGAGGATGGCGAGAATGCAGAGAGTGGAGGTAGAGACACTCACACTGTTTCTCGCTCATACCTTCATCATAGCCGAGCCCACTTTGCTCAGTGCTGCTGGCTTCCACCTACAGTTGCCTTCTGTCAATGTGTTCAAAGAGTTCTGGCTGTGAAGGATGCAAATCGCAGTAGTCTTTCAGTAGTTGCTCCTTCGCATTTTAAAGGGACCGTATCATGGACAACTCAAGATTCCTCACTTTTCTGAATTGATGTGGCGTATAAACACAGTTTCAAAACCTACCTTTTAACCCCCAGTTCATACAGTGCAAATGTATGTAAAATATTCAGAACAAACAGGTGAGAACCAATCACAACAGACATCATTTACATATAGTATAACACATGGTAACAAAAGCAATGTCTATCTGTAAAATAATCATGTGAAATTAAAAACACAGTGTGTCTAAGTGTTTGTGGACACCCCTTCTAATACATGCTTTCCACTACACCTATTCCATTTGCACCTATTTCTGATGCAGATGTTCAGATGCTCTCTGGAATGATGGTTGGTGCTCCATCTAATGCTTTTGGGATGAGATGGGGATGAGGTGAGGTGGTAGTCATCCAACATCCTGACCTCACTAATGCTTTTGTTGCTGAATGCAATCAGATCCCAAGTCTAGTAGAAAGCCATACCTGGACAGTACAGACAGTTACTCCTGAATGAGCAGGTGTCCCAATACTTTTATCCATATGGTGGAAATCTATTTTTGTCAATTAGATGCACATCAAAATTGCAGGTGAATCTTAGGGCTAAGTGAATAAAATATGTCAAAAATAAAGGATAAGGGCCCTTTAAAGGTGAACCTATTGGCTCTAAGTCTAATGCCAGGTGTGGCCTAGAACTGGGAAGTATAAAGCCCCCCAGCATGGAGCTGAGGGGCAGTGGAACTGTGTTCTCTGGAATGATTGTTGGTGCTCCATTCAATACATTTGGGATGAGTTGGGGATGAGGTGGGGTGGTAGTCATCCAACATCCTGACCTCGCTACTGCTCTTGAATCCAAAGTCTAGTAGAAAGCCATCCCTGGAAAGTAGAGACAGTTACTCCTGAATGAGCAGGTGTCCAAATACATCTCTCCATAGCTATTTTTGTCTATTAGATGCACATCAAAATTGTAGGTCGAATGAATAAATGAACAAAATTAAATACAACAAAAATAAAGAACAAGGCCCTTTTAACAGAGTCACCCCCTATATTACCCCCTAGATACTGAAGAGCAACAGAGATGCATTGCACTTGAGGAGCGAAAGAAAACAAACAGTCCAGCGTCTTATTCATGGGCCTCACTGCTTTATGTGTTAAAAGCTTCAGTGATGTATCCGCCTGAGGGGGGGGAGAAAGGAGTTATAATGCAGACAGATGAATTAAAGAGAGCTTTGAGCAGGGAGGCTCCTGACAAATTGGCCGTTAACTTGATACACACTGCAAAAACTTGGTTTCCGAGCAGCAGGGCCCATAGTCTGACAGTCGCCGTGGCGACAGAGGGATCGCGCTAACGACTCTGAGTGTTCCAGTAAATGTTATTGGTCAGACGCTGGAGCCATCGGTCTCTCCCCAGCCCGGCGCACACACACGGACATTAATCTATCGCCTGCTCTCTCTCTCTCTTTCTCTTTCTCACACACACACACACACACACACACACACATACACATAGACACAAATAAGAGTGGATGACAGTCAATAGAGTGCAGAGTTATGAAAGACCTGCACTTTTCACTCCTTCATTCATCACACACACATGCACGGATATGCAGTATATTGTGTCTGGATGGCTCAGCTGTCGGGATTAAGGGTCACATAGACCTATTGATCTATTCATGCTCCGGCCCCTTATTAATACATTATGTCATGGCAACAGTTGCCAGGTTGGACAAGTGTTACAGAACGTAATTATGTGTAATTACAAATTGTAGCCCACAGCACGTTGAAGGCATGTTTTAGTGATTAGGTGGTTGATCTAACTGTATTGGTTTTAGAGTGATGCTGTGATGCAATGCAATACAAAAAAGAACGCTCTGCTGTTTGTGTTTGCTGATGTAGACAACTTAGTTTATTATAATGGATGCATTTAGTTTTTTTTTCATGGTTGCTCGCTGCTGTTGCTAGCAAGCATAGCATAGCAACCATCTGGCAATATCTAAGTATTAACCTAGCACCCCCTTCCTCCCAACAACTCCAGAGGAAATCCCTAGAAATAGAAAATCATTAGAACTGCATAGCAACACAATAACAACCACCATAAATACTAAGTCGGATAGCAATTTCTTAGGCATCTTCTCATTTACTCGGGAACCATCTTGAAACCACCTGAGAAAACAAAAAGAAAAAGTCACCAACTGCAATATCTTTGCAACCACTTAGCGACAACCTACCCTCTGGCAACCATTTGTGATGTGCTCTGTATTCTCTTTAGTAAAGGTTGAGTTCTTCTACAACATAGCCCAGCTCTTTGGCATAGCATTTTAAACTAGACTAGACTTTGACTAATAGTTAAATATAGCTATTAAACATGGGCATTTTGTTTGTTTGTTTGTGTGTGTGTGTGTGTGTGTGTGTGTGTTTGTTTGTTTGTCTGTCTGTTTGTTTGTTTTTCTTGCAGTTTCGACAGTGTGGACTGTGGAGGTCAAGTTGAGACCTGGAAGAGCAAGAAAACTCTCAGAAATAACTGCTCATATGCTGGTAAGACAGGTAAAGCAAAGTCGCCTGTATAAAAATTGAGTTAGGAGGGTGGTGCACCTTTATACTGGTCAGCGTCATTTGCACAACTTTAATGAAAACTTTATTGGAAACAAGTGCTGTGGACTGATGAAGTCAGACATAACACTGAAGTCAAAAGTTCTGACTCTGAATCTTTTCCATGTAGATTGGCCACACTGAACAAATCATTGTGCGTGTTATGACAATAAATAGCAGACAGCCAGTTGGCTGTAAGTTACTGTTACTTAAGTACAGATTATTATTGTTTAGAAGAATCCAATATTATACAGTAATTAATGTAATAGTAGTTTACCATTATTTATTCTAATGCTAAATTACTGATTGGGTTAGTAAGTAAGTAAGTAAGTAAGTAAGTAAGAACTGTCAATGTTACCAGTTTCTCACTATGTTTGAAATTACAGTAACTCACAGGCTGCCAGTGGGTTGTAAGTACATGTGATTTTGTCTTATGTGTTATACTAAGATGCCATTATCATAACTTTAAGAGAATAAAAGTATGCATATTTAATTAAATTATAGCACACATTTCAATGTGGCTTATGTATATGTTCACTCATTTCAGAAAACCTGGGTGTGTGTGGCCTTGACACTTTCACCGCAGCTGCAGATTTTCACATTCACACACAATTCAAACCTCATTGACATAACCACCTTCACCAATCTGCACTGCTTTTATACCTTGAAAAGAAAAGAAAAGAAAAAACAAAAATTGTCCTTGCTGCATAGAATTCCTGCACCCTCAACTTTCTTTGTTATGTAACTGGAAACTGTTGCAGTCTTCAAATGTGAATAATTTACAGCATTTTTTTTCTCTACAGTTCTCTCCTATTTCCACTGATGTTGAATGGGATTTTTGCCAATGTTCTATAAATGTTGTCCAATTTGGCAAGAGTAGCTATGAAAGAAGACATTTCTGGACAGTGCATGGTCGATTTTCTCAGTCTTACAAATACATACATATTAGAAAGGTATTGTTCGAAACGTTTATGTTAATGCTGGGCAAAAAAAAACAAGTTTAACAATTTATTTAACATTTTACCACAATGGCGATTTATGAACATTTATGATCATACAAGGTACTCGAGTTGATCCATTAGCATGGCTTAGAGTTCATATGTTAGTTTGAGATACATGCAACAGTACATTTTTTGTTCATGAACTGTTTTAATGTAACAAAAAAATAAAAGAATTCAAATAAAAATGTTAATGTGATTTTCTTATCAAGAACAAAACAGCAAAGAATATTCAAATAGCTGTTAGTTCGTGATGTAAATAACAAATGACCATTAACAAGAAAAGTGGAGGTCAAGTTGAGGTCTGAAAAGCCAAGAAGTTTAAGTGCAAAAGTATTCAGGAAACTATAACAGACTCTGGAGTATGCAATATTCTTCTGTGCAGCTACACATTGCTGCACTTCTGAAGTTTGCACTGCATATCACCATGAAAATATCATCCCAACCATGGTTTGGGCCTGCTTTACTGCATCAGGGCCTGGCCACCTTACAATCATTGAGGGGGAAATTGAGGTAAAATTCCTCCTGAATGATGTGTATGTCCGATTCACAGCTACAGGAAGCGTCTGGTTGAGGTTATTGCTGCCAAGGAGGGGTCAACCAGCTATTATTTCAAAGATGCACTTACTTTTTCCACTACCACTTTAAATGTTGAGTGTGTTCAAACAAGACCTGCAAGATCATATTTTTTTGGTGTTATTATTTTAGGCACATATTTAGGACATATTTGTCAATACTCTTGACTTGGATGAGGACCAGATCACATTTTATGACAAATTAATGCAGAACACCATAAACTTCCAAAGGGATCACATACCTTTTCTTGCCACTGTATATATATATATATATATATATATATATATATATATATATATATATATTTATATATATATATATATATATATATATATATATATATATATATATATATATATATATATTTATATATATATATATATATATATATATATATATATATATATATATACTTTGGTGTATTTATCATTGTCCTAAAAGACTTTATCTGTAATTCATAGTTGCTGCTAAGTAAGTCTTAAGCATGAATAATAAGTTGTGTCCTTGTTTTTTGTGCATTTGTATAAATGTATTTTTTCACTAAACATACAAGTTTAGTTCATGCATAAAATTTTCTGAGTTAGTTCTGCTCTTATCTAGGCTGTCACTCACGCCGAGAGCTGAATTTTACACATGCTGTTCAAGCACAGCAGTGCAGAAACTGAGGAGAATCAAAACTATCATCCTACTGTGAAGACAGACTGTTATTATTACACCAGCACATTGTACATGGGACATTTTGTATCAGTGATTTGATTACAATCACTTTTTCAAATCTCACAGTTTGATAATATTAACTGGTAATGGAAATTGATTGTTCCAGTTTTAGAAGGGATGTTGGGGTCACGGCTGTAATGCAAAAGTCCAAAAATGCCTTCGGTCACAGTGGCACTCTCAGCAGGACAGGTCTGGGTGGACACATTTCTTTACTGCTACTCAGTGCATCTTGCTAACACTTTATTCATTTCTCTACATGTGATCAGCTGATGACACACTGTGCCTTTGCTCTAGGGTGTTGAGGTGATAAGACCTGCAGAGAAGATGGCATGTTTAATACATGCAGAACACAGTGGGATATCAGACCCATCCTGATTAGTACTTCAAACTACACAACATTTATCCCAACACACTAAGACAAATTCTGCTGTTTTTTTCTCATCATTCTGATCACACTTTCTATCCAAACCATAGTCATTTTCATATTATTACCATTATTTCTTTTCTTTGCGTTCTTTTTTTAACGCAAATTAATTATCTCACCAAGTTTGGCCCTCAGTTCCTCCCGTAAGTCACTCTCTTTACAAAGCCTTGTGAAGTTAACATAGTGATGCTACTGCTGAGCTCAGAATGTAGATTACACGTCCTTTATGCTGAAATATGGATTAAATCTCATAACAAACTTTTGTTCTCTTACCCCTCCCTCACATCTCTCTCTCTCTCTCTCTCTCTCTCTCTCTCTCTCTCTCTCTCTCTCTCTCACACACACACACACACACACTTACACAGCTGTTCCTCTCTTAGCTAGCCCGATGACTGAGATTGAGAAAGTTTTCAAAACTGCACTGAGATGTTACAAGAAAAAAAAAATCCCCTAGACAGTTTATTAGAATATTTATTTGTTCTCCCACTCAAAAATTCCAAGACGTGCTAGCGAACATTTTGTGATTAACCATAAATAATCACATAATATTATTGAATTTTGAATCAATTCAAACCACTTGTTATTACACATATTCTTGTTGTCATGCAAAATTTCAAATGCCAAATCTCAGCAGTAAACAACTTGCAACTTATTTTAAACCCAACATGCTGTGTACTGCTGTATATACAATAAACAGTGCAATGGAAATTTGTTATTGTGAATAGTTAAGATGAACTGATCTCCAACAGGCAAAACATTAAACGTGACATTCTTATCAATAACAAAACCATAAAGATTTTTTCACATGACTGTTTATAATAGTTCATAATGTAAATAAGAAATGGCAGTTATCCAGAAAACCTAGAAAATGCTCATTTGCTAGAAGGGCAAATCAAAACCTCTAGAAATTTCAGGAAAATTGAACAAACTCTGGAGTGGTGGTGCACTATTCTACTATGCAGTGACACCTGCTCAAATAAGAATCATCAGAAAAAAAAACATTTCTATCACTGGCAAACAGAATTTGTTACCATGGCAATGCAATGCCTTGAGTCAGTTGCATTTGTTGGCTTTTTACTTTTGTAATTTTTTTTTTACAAGTGTGTTTGTAGTTTCATAGATCTTTAGGGTTTACAGAGATTTTGGACCTCCCTGACTAAGGTGCTGAATTGGACCTCCCAACCCTCCCAGTAACCAGGTGCTACATTTTGAGGTGAAGCAGAGGGTCTCTGGGATGTACGTGAGGGATTATGGTGATGTGAGGCAACCACTCCCCCAGTCATGGTTCAGTGGGTTTAGCATTAGCTTTTCAGGTTGCTCAGACTGGAAGAGAGGGCAGAGCGGAGAGGAGAGCAACTCTGGTGAAATTCAGCATTTATTAGACTTTGTGAAGATATTCATAAGACACACTTTGTACATTTACTCTGAGGGCCCTGAGCAGCCAGATTAACTTAATTAGAGAGAGAACTCAGATTTAGGTTCCCATGGGTTTAAAAATATAACTTTTTGGCTGCAATGAGTAAAAGCTGAAAATGTAAAAAGGAAAAAAATTCAGAATTTCATAAAAAGAACATCTGTGACTAGATCTCCAAAGAGAAGTGCATGCAAGACGACCCAAGAATCTTACAGTATTAAAATTTTTTGCAGGCTGCCAAAGACGGTGTTACTAACAACGGTGTTACTAACAACTA
Organism: Salminus brasiliensis; assembly: GCF_030463535.1. NCBI lineage: Eukaryota > Metazoa > Chordata > Actinopteri > Characiformes > Bryconidae > Salminus > Salminus brasiliensis. The sequence goes on along the minus strand of NC_132894.1, from coordinate 13,964,061 downwards.
ACGGTGTTACTAACAACTACTAACAACTAACAACAGAGCGGATAGGAGCGCGGCTCTGTCCGGGAAGACCCGCGGAGGAGGCATGTGTGTCAACACGGAATGGTGTAACAACGCTGTGACTGTCGCCAAGCACTGCTCTCCGCTGGTGGAGTTCATCATAGTCAAGTGCAGACCTTTTTATTTAGTACGGGAGTTCTCCGCCGTGCTGATAGCCGCCATGTACATACCGCCTAGCGCTAGCGCTAATGCTAATGCTAAGGAGGCACTGTGGGAACTGCACGGGGGCATCAGCGATCTGCAGACCAAACATCCAGACGGACTGTTCATTGTCGCCGGAGATTTCAACCATGCAAATCTCCAGTCAGTCCTCCCTAAATTCCATCAACATGTGGACTTTGACACGAGAGGAGCGAACGCGCTGGACCTTGTTTACACAAACATCCCCAGCGCGTACCAGGCCGAGCCCCGCCCCCACCTCGCGTTCTCGGACCACATGTCTGTGTATCTGACTCCAGCTTACACACCCCTCATCAGACGCTCCAGACCAGTTCAGAAGCAGGTGAGAACCTGGCCGGCAGGAGCCATCTCTGCCCTTCAGGACTGTTTTGAGTGCACTGCATGGGACATGTTTAGGGAGGCTGCGACAGAAGGCGACTCTGTTAACTTGGAGGAGTACACAGCATCAGTCACTGGCTACATCAGTAAGTGTATTGATGATGTCACTGTCTCCAAGACCATCACCACACGCCCAAATCAGAAGCCGTGGATGACTCCTGAGGTGCGTGCGCTACTGAGGACCCGCGACTCGGCCTTCAGAGTGGGTAACAAGGCGGCCCTAAGGAAAGCAAGAGCCAAATTGTCACGAGCCATCCGAGAGGCAAAGCGCGCACACGCCCAGAGAATCCACAACCACTTTAAGGACACCGGTGACACACGGCGCATGTGGCAGGGCATCCAGGAAATCACAAACTACAGGACAATGCCACCGTCCTGTGACAGTGATGCCTTCCTCCCCGATGCCCTGAACGACTTTTATGCACGGTTTGAGGCACAGAACAACACGTTGGTGAGAAAGACCACACCCAAGCCGGACGAGCAGGTGTTGTGCCTGACTGCAGTGGACGTGAGGAAAACTCTGCGCAGAGTCAACCCACGGAAAGCTGCAGGACCAGACAACATCCCCGGCAGAGTGCTCAGAGAGTGTGCAGACCAGTTGACAGATGTTCTCACGGACATCTTCAACGTTTCCCTGCGCAGCTCCACTGTCCCAACGTGCCTCAAGACCACCACCATCGTCCCCGTGCCGAAGAAGTCCACGGTGTCCTGCCTCAATGACTACCGTCCCGTAGCTCTCATGCCCATCATCATGAAGTGCTTCGAGAGGTTAGTCATGAGGAACATCAAGAACCAACTGCCCTCTTCATTGGACCCCCTGCAATTTGCATATCGTCCCAACCGCTCCACGGACGATGCCATCACCACCACCCTTCATCTCTCCCTTACCCACCTGGAGAAGAAGGACACCTACGTCAGAATGCTGTTCATAGACTTCAGTTCAGCATTCAACACCATCATCCCACAGAACCTCACCAGGAAGTTAAGCCTGCTGGGCCTCAACACCCCCCTCTGCAACTGGATCCTGGACTTCCTGACAGGAAGGCCCCAGTTAGTCCGGTTCGGGGACAGCAGCTCCAGCACCATCACCATGAACACTGGGGCACCTCAGGGCAGTGTACTGAGTCCTCTGCTGTTCACCCTGCTGACTCATGACTGTGTTGCGAAACACAGTTCTAACAGCATCATAAAGTTCGCCGATGATACAACTGTGCTGGGTCTCATCAGCAAAGGCGACGAGTCAGCATACAGAGAGGAGGTGCAGCAGCTGACAGACTGGTGTACAGTCAACAACCTTCACTGGAATGTAGAGAAGACCAAGGAAATGGTTGTTGACTTCAGGAAATCAAGACCGGACCACTCTCCGCTTAACATCAACGGCTCCTCTGTGGAGATCGTTAAGAGCACCAAGTTCCTTGGTGTCCACCTAGCGGAGAACCTCACCTGGTCCCTGAACACCAGCTCTACAGCCAAGAAAGCCCAACAGCGTCTCTACTTCCTCCAGAAGCTGAGAAAGGCCCGTCTCCCTCCACCCATCCTCACCCTCTTCTATAGGGGAACCATAGAGAGCATCCTAAGCAGCTGCATCACTGCCTGGTTTGGGACCTGCACAGCCTCTGACCGCAAGTCCCTCCAACGCATTGTGAGGACAGCTGAGAAGATCATCGGAGTCTCTCTCCCCTCCGTCATGGACATTTACACCACCCGCTGCATCCGCAAAGCAACCAGCATTGTGGATGACTCCACCCACCCTTCACACAGACTGTTCTCCCTCCTGCCATCAGGAAGAAGGTACCGCAGCATCCGGTCCAACACGACCAGACTCTGCAACAGCTTCTTCCCCCAAGCCATCAGACTCCTCAACACAACTCAACTTCTGAACTGATATCTTTCTGGTACATGTACACTCTCCCTCTCTCTCTCTTTTCAACCATTTACCCCAGATAACATGGGAAGCATTTTTTGCACAAGCATTTGCACTAATAACTTTACTACCTCACTGGACTCTATTTATTGCACATTGCACAACTTGCACACTACCGTCATTATTTATTATCCTCTGTCTGTACTGTGTTGTGTTGTCTGTCCGCACTTGTTTGTTTGTGTTGCACTTGTGTCTTGTATGCACTGTCTATGTTGCACCATGGTCCTGGAGGAACGTTGTTTCGTTTCACTGTGTACTCTGTATGTAGTTGAAATGACAATAAACCCACTTGACTTGACTTGACTTAACTACGCAGGAGTTTCCCCATGTTTTTCTTCAGATCGTTTTCTTTTTTGTTACTTTGAAACTGTAAAAGATGGAGTCATCTTGATTAAAATATTAAAGAAATGTGTAATCTTTAACTTAACCCCTCTTGGAAAACAGGAAATTATCTTTTACTCACGTAACTAGTCACAGTAACAGAAATTTTAACAAATACAACTATGTGTAAAGCATGGCTAACAGATCAGGCTAAATCTAGAAAAGGATCTTTTAGTAGTATCTAAATACAGCCGACTGTCAGGGGTTTAATCCTGTAGTCCGACTAAAACATGTCCTTACTGAGCTCCGACCATGTTTTTAGACTTCAGTTTAGGTATTTAGGTCAGTTTAGCGAGTGTTTTAATAAAGCTACTGGGTTTAAATACTGAAATGCCTTTTTCTACATCTGGTAGTCATGTGGATCCATAAGTTAGTCAGCTCTGCAAGTATATTTACTGAGACCACATAAAACAGATGAACCAGAATCGAGGAAAGAAAACTATTTGCACACAGCTACAGATTCACACGAGCAAGTGGAGTTCAATGAGCAAGTGGAGTGATCCTGGAGGTCATGTCTGGTTTTGAATGAAAAAACAAGCTGCAATTGGTTTCCTATCAATCAGAAACTAAAACCTATACCGAAAAAAAAAATAATAATAATAGTATGCTATTTCGAACCTACTATCTGTTCAGTCTGAATAATGTGTTTGTATTAGATTTCTATCCCTAACAGATTTTAACATTAAACAGATATAGATGCATATACCGATACAGATAATAGTATTGCATTACAACCCCACTGTGTGCTGCCAATACAACTCCTTTTTACAAAGCCTCTGAAGGTGCTTCAGGTTCTCTGGCACATCAATGTTTTGTAAGGTGGAACAGTAACATAGACTGATGGCCAAAAATATATTCTTTCAGAAAATGCACCACTTCTTGCAAAATGCAATTTCAATTGCAAGTGCTTTGGTATTACCATGTTTAAAAATCCAAGGACTCCTAAAATCGACTGGACAAAACTACTGGCACCCTCACCTTCAAATTTGGAAACCCTGATGGTGATGGATAGTGTGTGCTACTGTGGTACCTTGTGTCTGCAGGCCAGCTTAAATTTGTTTGGAAGTTGGGTGGGTTCTTTAGCCATCATTTGAACAATCCTCTTCCATCCACATCCAGGGATGTTAGCTACAGTGCTGCAGTATAGGCTGTAAACTTCGTAATGATGTTGCGTTACATTAAGTTTTTCTTTGAGATTATGCATACTTTTCCACAATTTTGGTTCTCACATCCTCAGACAATTCTTTTTTTCCCATTTCTTTTCCCCAATTTGGTACTGCCAATGATCTACCTATTCGTACCTCCCCCTAGCAATGACACTAGTAGGGTAAGGACTCAACACAGGTCTCCACTGATATATACTAAGCCATGAGTGCTCATAAGGTTTTGGCCGATTAGTGTATATACTGTATGTCGAACCTTTGCATTATGTGTTGGTTGAGTATCCCCATCAACTATCACGTGCCAATCCAATTAGTTCAATTTATTTAGCCCTGAGAATAAAGGAAGTGGAGGTGACAAAAAAACAAAAACATCCATATCCATTAGCATTCAGTCCAACATGCTTCTTCTCCATCTTCAGCTAGGAAGAAGAATCGAAGGCTGGGAAAATTTCTCCATCTAAATTCTTCGAGCAGGAGTCATTCAGAATGTTTCAAGTGCAAGACAACAGCACAACAAGAAGGTGCTTGAATGAGAGAGGAGCTGATGGGGAAGCTTTTCTAGAAAAGAAGGTGACAGAAGAAAGCTAAGAATATAGATAAGGGGTGGAGGGATGCAGAGGGAAATAATAGACATAGTATGAACTGTGAAGAGTTTTGTAAGTGCAAAATACTATTGGAAAAAGGGGCAGAGAATGTGTGTATGAAAGCATTGTCTTTTACTTCAACACATGAAAATAACTAGGATTTCTTTCAAGCTTGTGTGAAGTAGTGCAGTGAAAGTGAAATCCCCAGCATTTTAATTGCATGTGTAACTACGTGATTACTAGCCATGTTATTTAGTTCAAATGTGTTTTTAAATGTAGAATCTGTACATATATTATACATATGTGTAATACTATGAATTGGTCAATACATATTATGAAACTAATTATTTCTATCTTGTTAAAACCTTCTGTCTCAATTTTTATAATTTTGACATTTTTGAAATATTGTAAATCAACAATTGTTTTGTAAATTGCAAATATATATTTTTTTATATTACTGGACAAACAGAAATGTTTTGATTTTTTTTTTTTTTTTGAGACTGAAAACTAAATATGAGCAGCTGAAATATGAATTGGGTATTACATAATATGTGCTGTGCTTCCACCTCCTTGTTTCTCATTATGCATTATATCAGCTCCACTTACCATACAGGAGTACTTTGTACTTCTATAACTACAGACTGTAGTCCATCTGTTTCTCCACATATTTTGTAAGCCTACTTTCACCCTTTTAATCAATGGTCAGGACTCCACAGGACCACCACAGTGGCCCACTTGTACTACAGTACAAGTGGATCAAACACAACATTGTTGCTGTACTTGATCCACTCGAACCAGCGCAATACACACTAACATGCCACCACCACATCAGTGTCACTGCAGTGCTGAGAATGGCCCACCACCCAAATAACAGTTGCTCTGTGGTGGTCCCGTGGAGTCTTGGCCATTGACAAACAGAGTGAAAGGAGGCTAAGAAAGTATGCAGAGAAACAGAACTCCTATATGGTAAGTGGAGCTGATATAATGGGCAATTAGTGTAGAAACAAGGAGGTGGTGTTAATGATATTTCTGATCTGTGTATATTCAAATCATAAATATCAATATTCCTGAACATGAAATGTAAACCCTAGTCCTGCCTTGCATCTGTCTTTGCCTGTGTTCCTTTGTTTACTTTCCCTCATGCTCTGTCCATGTGCTCTTTGTTTGTGCTCTTTGTCATTTGTCCCGCCTGTTCATTAATGTTTCCACAGTGTGTCTTATGTGTAACCCTACCCTGACTATTTGCCCCAGGTGTTACTTGCATACAGGTGTACTGTATGTAGCCCTTTGTTTGTGCGGCCTAGGTTTCTACGTTTTTGGTTTCCAGTGTTTTGTTTTGTTTGAATTTCTTATCTTGTTTTACAATGTATAAAACCTTTAAGCCAGCGTCCTGACCCACCAGCTCCAGTGCCAGTCCACAGGCCTTTGGCTCCAGGGCTCTGTCCTCAAATTGTTCTCTACATTCCATCTAGACCTCCCTTATAGTCCCCTGGCCAGACATTCACTCAGTTTTCTCCTGAGTTGCCAGTTCCATCATTATTTCCGAGTTCATTGCCGATTTCAGCATATGCTCCCACCTCTGTTGCAAAAGCCCTAATTTCGTATACAGTCATGAGAAAAAAAATAGGACACTCATTGGAAACTTTCTGTTTTATTTTTTAATAATAATCCTCAAAAGAAACCTCAATGCAAGATGAAAGGTTTGCCAGAGAACATCTGACAAACACCAGGACTTATGGGACGGTGTGCTTTGGACAGATGAATCCAAAACTGCATTATTTGCACACAGTAATGGAGGACATGTTTGGTGCAAAGCATTTGAGCACATGAACCTATGACAACTGTGTAGCTCGGAGGTGGTCATGATTTGCTACAACAGTGCTCCAGCATAGAATCCATTATAAAATCTTACTATATCAGAGGGTGCTTAAGAAATATATGAGGCCATATGTGTTAACACTGAAGCTGAAAGAACTCTGCATGGAGAAGTGGGAAGAACTTTCTCCCAGTTGATGTCAAATATATCTCTTTAGTTGGATGTGTTTAGGTATATTACCTCTGTCTCTCAGAATTGTTCAAATGCAGATTAAATGTCCATATGTTTAAATATGAAATTCATTTCTGATTCTGTTTTGTCGCCCTCTGTCATGTATCCCATCCAGCCCTTTGTCCCATCTTTTGTCTGGTCTATCTCCCGTCCCTTTCCTTGTCTGGTCCTATGTCTGGTAGTTTTCTCACTAGGTGTTCCTGGTTAAGATACACGAAATGTCCAAATGTTTGTGTTGACATCCCTTCTAATGAATGCATTCAGCTACCTTAAGTTGCACCCGTTGCAAATGTACACACAAAAAGCTCCAGAATCTAGTAGAAAGCCCTCCCTGGACAGTAGAGACAGTTACTCCAACAAAAGTAGTAAAAACTCATTTTTAATACCCTTGATTTTGTTAAATAACAACAAATAAGCATGTGTCCCTATATTTTGTCCATATAATGTATAATATGTTTAGACCCTTTGTTTGTTTTGTCTCTGCTGCACATTGAATGTATGATCTTTGGTTATTTGTTTCTTGTCTTGGCTTGTTTTAGATGTCCCTGCCTTGCTTATATCTGAAGCCAAAGACAGCTCACACTTGCATCTTGCCTCCAAGCCCATGTAGTAATGATTTCTGGAGGTTTCATAATAAGTGTGAATTCATTTTTATAGATATTGGCAGAACAAGTATTGAATGATATCAAAACAGAGAAAAAACATTTATCAACTCACAAACACAAATAAAACAACAATGCCTGAGCTAAATGGTTATTCAACTGCGTATGTCTGTGTGTGTTTGTGTGTGTGTGCGTTGTCTGAGTAGAGCAATCAGGGAACTGTGCTGAACTCTATCTCTCAGTTCTCCACCCCTACACCCCCTTTAATGAATTAAACTAGGACTTTCTATAGTTGGTTTCTTTGTTCTTGTTGGTACAGTGGGGGAGGTCTCTCTTAACCTCTTAACCCTCCAAGGTGCATTACACATTAAGGTGTATTATTTAGTAACAACAAGTACTTCTGTACAAACTTGTGGGGCTATTCTTTGGTAATAAAAGCTTGCAATAACACTTTAGGCCCAAGGCTGTTTAAGGGGTTAAGGTGTATCCACTCAGATAGCTAAACAAGGGGCAAGGAGGTGTTTCAGGTTCAGGTAATCTACCACATTTCTCAATACAAAGTATGGCAAGTTTGGACTAACATACTTGGTAGTATAGAATTGGCACTGTACAGTCATTCTTGTAGTGCCGGAACCTCCAATATCATACCATCCACTCTCCAGTCCATATAGCCTATGGTAATTACACTGTGAAATAACTCTGTTTTAAATTTAGTGTGGTTTGGATGTCATTACTATGAGTTACATTTACATATATGTGACAGTTTAGTCTGTAGCAAAGCTACTGGAGCTGAAGAGGTAGGTGACAATGACTGAAACCTGCACTGTACATGGCTAATGATAAGCAAATGTATCATTTGCTGTTGTGCTTCATTTTAATTGTGAAGGAATCAGCGAATCATGGCAAAAAGAGCCTGTTGATTTTTTCCATTTTTCTGTCATTCATTGAAGCACAAAAATGTATAAGTGGAATTGAAAATAAACATATATAACAAGAAGGATGTAGAATAAGTACCTTTAAGCAGTACAATTTCACTTCAGCACCTCACAGCACCTCCTTATCCTAACCGCTGAATCATTCTAAGATGCACACAGACCTTTAAATCTGCAGGGCATTGATAAGCAAGGATATAAAATGCCCATCCGACTGCTGCTCATTCCTTATATGACCATGTGAGTCCCTCCATCCAGCGCCACTTCGTCCCCTCTCAGTAAATCTGACTGGCCCCTGTAGCCTATGTCCTCTAGAGGCCTGCGCGTATGGCTGTGCCTCTGCTTATAGCTCATCTTTTAGCTGAGTGCCTTGGAGGTGAGGAAGGGAGTGCTTGATGACGACCAACAGTGCAACCATACAGCCTGACATGTCAGGTCAGTGCCTTTTACAGCAGTTTTGTTTTGGTTTTCTCTCCAGAGGCTCTACATGGCTTAGCTCACCCCAGCTTGATTGGCAGCTCAGTCCCAGAGGTGCTCGCATCCAGTCTGCAACAGCAATGACAGAGTATTTGTAGACTATAAAACTTTTCATTGACCATAATAAAAAATATAATAAAAAATATATATTATATAATATATAATAAATTGAATTTACTTCATATGTGATCTGAAAATCCAATATTTGCTTCTTCTGGGTCAGGGTCACAGTGGGTCTGGAATTACATTTTAGCATTACTCTTATTACAAAAAAACAATATTAAGCTCTTACTGGTTACACTGTGGTCAGAATTACCTGCATTAATTAATGCTCACTCTGCAAAATACAGTGCATCCAACAAGAATGAAAGTCTAAAGAAAACAAGCTGATCTATTTTACTCTGTGCAGTGAGACTCTGGAGAACGATTCAAACCAGTAACTAAAAAGTCAACCAGTCGATTCCCATTCCATCAATGGAATATCAACTGGTGGGGCCTGCAGACAGAGGTTTGTGTAATATTTTAGTGTTAGGAAGATTTCAGAGGCACTACACCATTTGCTATCAAGCTATCACCACCACTCAACAATTCTGATTAGCTGAATGGCACTTTTCCCATCCAACCCAAATATGAAGAGTTTCTGAATTACCTTGTTTACATCTTAACAACTGAGTTCATTTAGTGGAAATGCCATTTTAAGGGTTCCTACAGTACCTTGAATCTTAACCGGATTCACAAATAAACTTGACCTACACTTGGCCTGACCTACACTAAACCAAATATTTGTAGTAATGCCTTCATTTACCGGTTCTCAAATTCTCAAGAATTCAAGAAGGCTATGGAGATTTTCTCAGTTGAAGATGAAAAAGAGGAGAAAAGGCTTGTACATCCCATTTCATCATTAAATATATGAATTCAAATAAGATTAGGTATAAGCCATTATCCCCCTGAACGGTTTCAAGACAGAAGGAGTCCAATGAGAGGGATTATTACTCCAGGGCTTATGAGCATATGGTCCTCTGTGTAACAAGAAGTCTTTTCAAACTAAGTTTTGCAGCAGACCTTAAAATCTTGCCTGACTTGTGGAATGTGTTGTTGCTGTGAAAGTTTTATATTTGACATTGTAATGCTACTAGTTATTAATATAAGTTACTCATCAAAGGCAATGACTCTGTACAGAACCATAACAAATCAAAGAACTGTTTGGGTGTTTGGGTGTTAAATTTCCCGGCTTTAAAAGGTTCTGCACATTTTCTTGTGGTAAGGCTTGCCTTGGAAATTAGCTAGCTAACAAACTACTGTTTGTCAGCTATCCACTACTCCATTTATAACTGGTAATTTTTCTCACCACAGGATGGCTGTTGACTATATGTCATTAAGGTGGTGGACCATTTTCAGCATAGTTATAGAGTGTCTGAGACTGAGTATATTAGACAGAGTGGTGTCTGGTGTGAGGTTTTTATACAGTATACAGTCTTGTTTGGAGCTGTAGCTTTACAATCACAATACACAAGATTTTAGCAAATGCTAATGTTACTCTGCCTTTCACAACATACAAATAAAACAAAAATCATAAAATAAAAAAAAAAATAATAATAATAAAAATCACCACCATGGCCTGTGCGATTAATGGACCCCTAAGTTTTTTTTGTTTGTTTTTTTTAACATCAGGGCTAAGGCGTGTCACCCAGTGTAATTAAGAACTGTCTTACTGTCTGAGCTGTATCAAATTCCCAAGTTTCATACATTCTCAGACTCTTCAAACCTCACACTCAGCAACCATGGTGGCCTCTAAGCATCTGTCTAAGATTAGAAAGTAATTGATGCCCACAAGTCAGGGAAATTCTATACGCATTTTCAGCTTGCGGTTTCTCCGCAGCATAAGGTTATGGAAAAGTGGCAGTTCAGGGGAACTGAGGAGGTCAAGATAAGATTTGGAAAATCAGGAAAACTCTTGAAGATGAAGATGACTGTCAGGAACCCTACATAACACAAAGATAGAAGCCAGAGTTTTGGAAACAGGTGCTGTGGACTGGTAAAGTAGTGGTTGGTGTAGCATAGGGCTTCCTTGTAGCAAACTGAGGTTCAATTTTCGTCTATTGGCAAGCACGCCACACTACACCAATAAAAGTCCTTGGACAAGACTCCTAACGCTATATTCGTCTACCTGTGTAACATGATTCAAATGCAGGTCGCTCTGGATAAAAGCATCAGACAACTGATGTAAATATAATTGTAAGTCAATAGAACTCTGAAAAAAACGAATAAAAAAAAAAAACACCATACCAACAACTGCAGCATCACGCAGCTTCACAGATCCATTATAGAAAATTATGGATATACTTTGTTATGATGTTATATTCACTCATGAATGACCCATAAATATCTTAGAACTAGAGGTGTTCTGCCAAGATGAGCTACAACTACAAAAATGGAAGGACCTGTAGCTGGCTTACTGGGGGTTATACCAAAAAGAGGTTTTTATTAAGTTCTGACTGTAATGTGCCCACATTTTTTGCACATACCATAGTTATGATTTAATGTTTTGTTTTTTGTTTTTTGTCAAAAAAGGGTGTCCAAACTTTTGGAAAGCTGTTTCACTACCTAATAGTATCCAGCCATGAGAGAGTAGTTAATTTGAACTGGAAGACTGAAGACTGTAACCAACTGTTAACTGTGCTGTACAAACTAAAGACTCAAGCCACCAGCCACTAAAGAAACACCAGCCACCGGCTATAATGGAGCAGTTTCTGATAAAGCAGCCAATGACTGCATTTCACTGGAAATCAGAGAGTTATTTAAAGCTGTGAACTGCGGTAAACAGGATAGATAAAACGTTTTTGGCTTTGCGGTCGTCCTTTGTGTTCTTATGCAGATCTTGATGAGCAAACATTTTGACTCTACTTGCGCTTGCTTGGCTGCAAGCAGGTCTGAAATAACCCTCACTATTGGTTTTCAGTCCCTCCTTTTCAGCTAAAAGCCGATATAAAGTATCAAATGTTTTTTGAAATGACGAACATAATGAGTTCTTCCCAGAAGGTGGTTCTATTTTCATGTGCATGCAAATTAATGTAAGCTATACAAAGTTCTCGCAACTGAAGCAAATCATTTGTGAGTAAATAAAACAAGATGAATATTGAATTCAGGCAGAAAAAGAGCACTTCTCCTGCTCAGACTAGCCAGAAAAACAGACTCTACTTGGACTTATGAGCAAGACCTGGATATTGATGGTTTTATTGATCAAGGTATTGACAAATCAGTTGTCAGCTGTCTTAGTCAAGGATGAGGAGTTTCATAAGATATTGTTAAACGAGCGCAGACTATTGATTAAGTGTTATTAAGAGAAAGCGCGCTCTGGTATTGATTGGCTATAAAATGCATATCAGCAAGCAGTGAGTATGACAAATGATTAGAGTATTTACAGACTTTATTATTCATAAGCCATTCCAGTAAGATACTGTAAGGTAACAAAAAACAAATCCAAACCTGGAGCAAAGGTCTGCAGATGGAAAACTCAACAGATATAGAAGTAGGCCTTCCAACAAAGTGTATAATACACAATCCAATCTCTATTGTAATCTTTCTGTGTATAGATAAATACAGTGAGTATGGGTCCATATATACAGCACTGTGCAGAGATTATAGGCACCTAAGCACATTTTTTAACCCCTTAAAAAGTCTTTGGGCCATAAGTGTTATTAGCATGTAATAAGGGCATTAAGGGGTTAAAAGCATTTTCTCTGCAATATAAGTGGCTTGTAAAAAAAAGTCCAGATTATATTAGAACAGATACAAGTAAACATAAATACAGCAAAAGGTAACATCATAGAGACTTGGTTTCCAGATTTCAGCCAGTGTGTGGATTTGGACTAGACTTTCATTAGGAGAGCTTTTGGGAATGTTTTATTGAACACAGTGGCATATGTAAGATTGTTACTTTGTTGTAAATGTTATTTGTATTGATATAAAAATAATATTAAAATAACATGAGTGTTTTACTGAGCAAATTAACACTTACTGACCAGATGAGGAGCTTTTTCATTCTAATTTCCATAGGTGGCTAAAACCTCTGTAGTACTGTACTTTACTGTACTTTTTGTATATTTAAATATAGTACAAATGTATAGTACATATGGATGTATTCTATTCTTTATAAATACATAATAATTGCCCTGTTGCCCTGTTGCCCAGTATAATAGCCCTGTTGGTTTGATATAGATTGGTGTAGTCTGTTTGTTCTGAATTCTATTAATATGGATCTGTGTGAAATTCTTGAATCCGTGGGCCAAAACTGGCGTGATAATGTTCCTAATGCTGAAGAATAGAATTTAGAATCCTCATGGCTGCTGGACAATTGGGACAAGCAGGGATTTCACCCATAATAAGCAAAAAGGCTTCTATGTGGTACTGGAAAATAAAAGTAAAAAGAATGGAACCATTTAAATGCGTTCTTTAAATAACCAACTACAAGAGGTTTTCTTATATATGAAGAACTATTTAACCAGGTAACTTACTATTCAGATTCTTTTTGTGAGTTGTCAAGTTCCGACTTTGGACCCTTGCCTGTTCTAAAGAACACTTTTGTAGGGATGCACTGAGCACACTGAGTGGGTGATACCCACTTTTTTTATTGAGACCACTGACAGACAGTCATGAACACACAGAGCCCAAACAACCTTTAAAATCTCCATTAAAACCCCTGGGGGACATTTCCCAAATTAATAAGGACTGCCTCACCTAATCCAATAATTTAAAAAATATTATGTCACAATACACTGTTTATATTTGTATACTGTGATGTTAAATTGTAAAATTTAATGAGGGTTATTTTCAGTTCTCACTATGATACTGTGTGATCACCTTTAAAGACATGAGCTAGCAAAGTTAACAATCTGAGTAGAGAGCAGTGAACCCTTTAGGGTCACAACAAACACTGGCTATGCTGATGAATACTTTTATTTGTACATATGTTTATATTAGAGCTATGACGAGGGCTGTATGTAGTATTGAAAGTTGGCTTCAGTCAGTCAGTGGCCTGGTTGTTTATTTTATCAGTTGGAGAAGGTAGATGTTTGTCAGTTAGTCAGCGGTTGTTCCACTAGCATGCTTTAGCAAAAATGTGCTACTGCTGATATTAATGTGTAATGTGATTTGTCATTAGGAAGCTAATAAATCTATTTTGTAAGGATGTCTATTTCAAAGGAAGTTGACACAATGTCTGGTTTCCCAATAAACATTAGCCCAGCCTAGTCAATATTAGGCATTGCATTCTGCCACTGAGTGTCATTGAGCTGGAGCTGTGGACGTAGGCTTGAAGGCTACATTTGGAGCATAATTTAGCAAACCATTAGAGCTGAATGGTAAAACACAGCAGTTTCTGTTAAATTTTTTATTATGTGGCTTTTCTAAACCAGAGAAATAACATTATACACATAGTGTTAATCATTTAAATGGACCTTTCTCTTTGCACTCTGCATGAGGTTTTCATTTGTGCTACACCTGCTCTGATTAGATAAGATCCGATCATTGTAGTGAACATACAGTGAACACACACTAGTAACTAGTGGCAGAGAACACACATCCAGGGTGGTGGGTAGCTTGAAGTTAGATACTTTGCTTCAGGGCATCTCAGCCGTGAGTGGTGAGGTGGGGAGAAAGTGCTGTTCCTTTGCTCCCCTTGCCCCCATTTCCTGCAGGGGATCAAACCAGCAACCTTCCAGTCCCAAGTCATCTTCTTTTCAAGGGAAGGTGTTAATATTAACAGCTATGAAGCTCTTAATAAAAACTAGGTTGTGATCCGCAAGCTGGTTTGGCTTAATAATGTGTAAACCTGTACTTCTGTACAGCTGGTGCATCAGGCTGTAGGTTTGTGCCATCTTTTCTCTATAAGTACATTAGTCAACCAAGCTATGTGTAAGCAAAATGATGCAAAATGCAATTTTTGCTACTTGACACTGCGGCCTTAGTTCCATATGCTCCACAACATCACATGCTCAAGTTAAGCATATGGTCTACATTATGAATGTATTCATATCTACATCAAGTCAGAATTATGGAACATATGGAAGAAAACACACAGAGCAACCCATCATTTGCAGAACATCCCATTAGTTACACATAACAGTAGATACACTATGCACATAATATTGATTAATAAAGGCCTCCATGATGGCAAACAGAATTTTCCTCGTTTGACTGAAATAATGAAAGTTGAAGGTGATTATGTGAACTGTTAAAGTACAGTGGGGAGAACAAGTATTTGATACACTGCTGATTTTTCAGGTTTTCCCACTTGCAAAGCATGTAGAAGACTGTAATTTTTATCATAGGTACTCTTCAACTGTGAGTGATGGAATCTAAAACAAAAATCCAGAAAAATACATTGTATGATTTTTAAATAATTAATTTCCATTTTATTGTGGGAAATAAGTATTTGATACACCAGAAAAAGAAACTTCATATTTGGTACAGAAACCTTTGTTTGCAATTACAGAGATGAGACGTTTCCTGTAGTTCTTGACAAGGTTTGCACACACTGCAGCAGGGATTTTGGCCCACTCCTCCATACAGATCTCCTCCAGAGCCTTCAGGTTTCGTGGCTGTCGCTGGGCCACACGGACTTTAAGCTCCCTCCAAAGATTTTCTATTGGATTCAGGTCTGGAGACTGGCTAGGCCACTCCAGGACCTTAAGATGTTTCCTATGGAGCCACTCTTTAGTTGCCCTGGCTGTGTGTTTTGGGTCGATATCATGCTGGAAGACCCAGCCACGACCCATCTTCAGTGCTCTTACTGAGGGAAGGAGGTTGTTGGCCAAAATCTCACGATACATGGCCCCATCCATCCTTCCCACAATACGGTGCAGTCGTCCTGTCCCCTTTGCAGAAAAGCATCCCCAAAGAATGATGTTTCCACCGCCATGCTTCACGGTTGGGATGGTGTTCTTGGGGTTGTACTCATCATTCTTCTTCTTCCAAACATGACGAGTGGAGTTTAAACCAAAAAGTTCTATTTTTGTCTCATCAGACCACATGACCTTCTCCCATTCCTCCTCTGGATCATTCAGATGGTCATTTGCAAACTTCAGACGGGCTTTGACATGCGTTGGCTTGAGGAAGGGCACCTTGCGTGCACTGCAGGATTTTAATCCTTGACGGCGTAGAGTGTTACTGATTGTTTTCTTTGAGACTGTGGTCCCAGCTCTATTCAGGTCATTGACCAGGTCCTGCCGTGTAATTCTGGGCTCATTCCTCACCTTCCTCAAGATCATTGATGCTCCACGAGGTGAGATCTTGCATGGCACCCCAGACCGAGGGAGATTATCCGTTATTTTGCATTTCTTCCATTTTCTAATAATTGCACCAACAGTTGTTGCCTTCTCACCAAGCTGCTTGCCTATTGTCCTGTAGCCCATCCCAGCCTTGTGCAGGTCTACAATTTTATCCCTGATGTCCTTACAAAGCTCTCTGGTCTTGGGCATTGTGGAGATGCTGGAGTCTGACTGATTGAGTGTGTGGACAGGTGTCTTTTATACAGGTAACGAGTTCAAACAGGTGCAGTTAATACAGGTAATGAGTGGAGAACAGGAGGGCTTCTTAAAGAAGAAGTAACATGTCTGTGAGAGCCAAAATTCTTACTGGTTGATAGATGATCAAATACTTATTTCCCACAATAAAATGGAAATTAATTATTTAAAAATCATACAATGTATTTTTCTGGATTTTTGTTTTAGATTCCATCACTCACAGTTGAAGAGTACCTATGATAAAAATTACAGTCTTCTACATGCTTTGCAAGTGGGAAAACCTGAAAAATCAGCAGTGTATCAAATACTTGTTCTCCCCACTGTACATAGGTGAAGACTGCTAGATCTAAAAATTGTTAAAAGTAATATTCACTCCCTAGTTTAGACAGTCCATATATAATAACTTTGAAATCACTGTTTCTCTGATATCAGGAGAACCAACTAATGTATACTATATTTCCACAGATTTAGCCTGCAGCAGTTTCGGCCCACCCATTTATGTCCAGTTAGATCCTATACAATTCATACATATACAACTAAAGTGCACCCCAAGAAATTCATAACATTTGCAAGTAGATAGAAGAACTGAAAAACCAGCAGCACCACAACCTTCTGCTTTTCTTCGTTATGGAGCTTGTACATAAGGAATTAATTGATGGAAACTCATGTGGTAATACTTTCATATTCTACTATGGTTATGGTTATGGTTAGGGGGAAAGGTTAGGTTAAGATCAGGTTAGGGTTAGGTTATGTTTCCATATTGGTTGAGGTTTAGATTTAGGAAAAATAGAAAATAAAAGAAAAACATAGGACATTATTTATTAATTAATAAATTATGTACACAATAATCACTGTGCTTATTGTAAATGGGGATACATGCATGTAGGTTAAGCATACCACCATAGGAGATAGGAGTGTTGTTATTTTTATAGGCTGTAAGCAGAAACATCAGTGACTGTGGAGACTCAATAAGTCACAGGTGGTTGAATAGGAAGACCAGAAGAGTGTAGAAAGGGGAAGATTGACCTGGATTACTTGTCCCCATGAGGGTAAAGAGGCTGTTCAGGTGCCTGCTGCTCCTGGTATTGATCAACTTAAAATGTTTTCCTGTGGTAAAGGTCTGGAACAGGTGGTATTGAGAGCAGGAGGGGTCAAACTTCTATATGCTTTCTTTTGCCTGGCCATTTCTGTAGACATTCATTGTAGCAGGTGACTTTGGCTGGTTTGACAGTGAACAAAAAATGCCACGCCACTCAACTGAAATCAATAATATGCATTTGTGATGGAGGGTTATGAGGCATTTCAAATCTAATTTGGACAGATATCGATTATCAAAGAAAAAAGAAATGCCAGACAGTGGTAATTCCAAAAAAATTCATCTTTTCAGATACAAGGATGCCCTGTCAAATATAACAGACAACAAAAAACATCTAACATTTAATCCCTGCAATAAATCTTTCACATACAGTAAATACTCCCTGCTTGGGGTTGCTCAGTGTTGACAAAAATCTTATTTAACCTATGAGAGAATGTACCACTTACAGCAATTTACAGATTTACATTTACAGCATTCAGCAGACACTCTTATCCAGAGCAACTTTTGAGTTTGTATTGGTTGGAATCCAAAAAACACCTCTAAGCTTAGATAGTACTAAATACAGAAGTCAGTATGGAGACCACATTACTCAACACTACACTTTGCCCAAGTACTCTTGGAAGAGGTGGGTCTTTACTCTGCGTTTGAAGACAGTGAGCGACTCTGCCGTTCAGACACCAGGGGATGTTCGTTCCACCATTTTGGTGCCAGTACAGAAAAAGCCTGGGTGCTTGTCTTCCGTGGATCTTCAGGGATGGCGGGTAAATAAAATATATTGGAGCCAAACTTGAATCTCGAAGGCCTCTTGGTACAGATCGGCTTTTGACCATTGCCATAAAGTACGGAGGGACTGGTCCGTTCTTGGCTTTGTTGGCCAGTGTCGGGGACAGGACAGCAACAGGAAGCCAGTGAAAAGAACACAGAAGAGGAGTTACATGGCTGAATGTTAAAAGACAACCCGTGCAGCTGTGTTTTGGATCAATTGCAGGCTAGGGATGACCAGCCAGAAGTGAGAGATGTGTGTGATCTACAGTATGTGAATAGTATGACCTTGATTAGTACATAACAGCTAGTGCACTACCATCAGGTGTGCAACAATTCATGTATTATTTAAGGTATTTTTAAGTATCATCAGTCAGCAAAACAACCTTCGGCAAACCTTGTATCTTATTTTTGCTATTTTTCACTTTTTGATATAATATATGAATCTGAAAGTTTTGTTAATCTTTAAATTGCAAAAGAATGAACCAATGAAAATGCTCCAAAATTTGAATTGAATTAAAGCTAAATTTAAGAAGAACCTTAATTCCTGTTTCAACTGTTTTGTTCCAGTACTGCCCGACCTGTCCCTCCACCACCCTGCTGCCCACGGCTATGCTGTCCTGCTCTGGATCGTCACACTGATTAATCCTGTTTATTGGCATAACCTTTCACATTGCACTCACATTCCCATCATTTATTTGCTACAGCTCATAATTCACTAATGTTTTTGTTCCTTTTTTATTCTTGATGGTTTGTCATTTATTGTGATATCCAGTGTCGGTCAGAGGAGGATGGGTTTCCATTTTGAGTCAAGGTTTCTTCTTCTTGATCTGAGGGAGTTTTTCCTTACCACTGTCACCCCTGGCTTACTTAAAAGAGGCTTGAATTGAATTGAAATAATAAAATGTATTTATTAGTAGAAATAGATAACATTGCACATATAAGATCAATAATAACAAATAGACAGAAAATAAGAATAAAATAACTACTGATGATCAAATTTTATAAAATAAAATAAAATAAAATTAAATTAAATAATGAAGAATATAAACAGTAACAAACATAACATATTACAATACAATCTAACTAAGATCACATCAAACAATGGCCAGCTGGCTGGAGATTATGTGACAAAAGTGACACTAGCAGGCTAACTTTACTTTAGAGTGAACTCCAGCTCGTTGGTGCACTGTAGCTAAAAGCGGATTGTCTCAGTTTAGTAAAAACTTTAAGTAGCAGAAGGATAATCTGATCACTGGAGTGAGTGTGGATGGTAATTTGCATTATTCTCAGTAAGCCTTGTTGTTGTGAACGATTGGGTATTGCCTGTGACTGTATGTGTGTGTTGTTTAGGATGCAGCCTCAGCCTTTTGGCCCCTTTCCAGTTATAAATAATGGTAAAAACATTTTATCACATTTAACATGGTGTGAATAATATGTGACCGCATATGTGAAATAATGCGTGATCAGGTTATATTGTGTGCATAATATTAGATCACGTGTGACATAATGAGCAAGATACATTATGTGTCTAAATGTTTGTGGACACCGCTTGTTAATGAATGCATTCAGCTAGTTTAGGTTGCACCCACTGCTGACACAGATGTGCAAATGCACACACACACACAGCATCTAGCCCTGTAGAGAAGTATCGCCAATAGAATAAGACTCTCTGGAGCAGATAAACATGAGCCAAGAAGGGTATAAAGCCCCCCCAGCAGTGTAATCATGTTCTTTGGAATGATGGCGCTCCATCCATCCTTTTGGAATGAGGTGGGTTGGTTATCATCCAACAACATGACCTCACTAAGACTCTTGCCATTAAATGCAATCAAATGCTCACAGCAATGCTCCAAAATCTAGTAGAAAGCCTTCTTCCTTGTACAGCACTCCAACAAGAGCAGGATAAACTCCTGACTTCGTAAGAAGCAGTAAATGAGCAGGTGTCCCAATACTTCTGCCTATATAGTGTATATGATCACGTTTGACAGGATGTGCGTAATATACGATGTGATCATGTATGAAAGTGTGTGTATGATTACATGTGATCTACTATGTGATCGCGCGTGATGATGTAAATATGTATTCCCATCTGAATAAAATGTGGAGTAATGCAAAGAACATGTAATATCATGTAAATGTTATACAATATCATGTGAATAATGTGATCACATGGCGCCATGTAAACAATCCCACACAAAGACAAATAGACCCCAAACACTTGTGGTAATACAGCAGGAGAGATTGTGAGACTTGTTAGAATGACAAGGGGGCCTGGGGGGGCTTTCTGAGCCCAACACAACACAACACCCACAACACTGTGTGCCAAACTGCATACTACCACATAATTAGTATGCAAAAATGAATGTACCACCATCTGATCCATTAATGTAGGATGTAAAATATAGAAGTGTATGGTTTCAGATGCAGTCTCAGCCTCTTGAGCCCCTCCAGCGACAGGGCCCCTAAAAGCTTTGCCCTTTTCTCCCCTTATGGGTGGCTCTGTAAATAATGCAGCCACATGTGCCATAACGTGAATATGCGATCACATGAAACATAATGTGAATAATAATAACAATAATCATGTGAAATTTTGTTTATGGCTGTGGAAATGGGTAGAAAACAACATCCTTCAGTCTGCCAGGCTCTCGGTTGTCCTCCAGGACTATGACTGGAGCTGAACAGACGTTATAGTGGAGGACAACGGTTGCTAAGTATTTATCGGAGGGCTGAGAGCAAGAGGAGGCTAGAGCTTGGTTTATTAAAGAAAATGAATGTGGTTAAACATGCGAAAGTTATTAATGATGAGTTTGCAGACCTTTTAATAGACATTGTTTATGTGCAATTATTTATTCATTTCAACGCCTGCTCTAGGCAAGCAGAAAGGCCACTATGAACATGAATGGGCAAAGGGACAGGTGCATTGGCAACCAAATGATTGACTGAAGAAGCAGAGCTTAAGTGCGCATTACTCTTATTATTTTGTGATCTACTTTTCTGCTCTACCTTGACATTTCAATGCCCCCCTCTCCTCCTCTTAGCCTTACTTTTACCTTGTACATATGTAATGCCACAGGATTTTAAAAATCCTTACCGATGTTAAAAATGTGAGAGAATTGCTGTAAGATACTACACAATCTGCCTTGAATGAAACAACACACACTTTAAGAGCATGTACACCCAACCGACGGCTCCTCAAAAACGTGTGGGGGGTTCTCACGAACTGTTACTGTTGTTGCAAAATCAGGTGGGAGTTTCTTGCAACTTGGATGTAAACAAACCTGGCGGATGACAGCAAAACCATTGCTATGCTAGTGGTGAGTACTTTCTGCACAGAAAAAGCCAAGAAAGGATGTGTGTGTGTGTGTGTGTGTGTGTGTGTGTACAGTGTGTATAATGTGTGTAAATGTATAGTATAAGGTAAATTTCAGTATTTCTATTTTCTAAATATGTGTTCTTTTTGTGTACTACTGTGAAGGACGATACACCTAAGTTTTTTTTTTTTTTAGTATTATTATTATTTCATTTGATTTGAATGAAATCATTCGTTTAATCAATCTGCCAATCTTGGTCTTTCATTGATTGACTGTCTGTCAGGCATGAGGTGAAAATCATGAGAGATTTGGCATCCACCTCACGCTACAAAATAAATAAATATTAAATGTTTCATATTTATGCTTCATGACCGGGATGGCCCTGAATGCTGTGGGAAAAGATCAGAGGACTCAAGATTGGACTTTAGACACCACACACTACAGGCTAATCTGGGAAGATCATTGTTTACCAGCACCCTGAAACTAGGAGATTGTCGGAAATAGCAATTCTGCCTCAAAATCGGCCCAATTATCCTGTTTTGTGGACCAGGCACAAGCCGCATTCAAAAGCCTAGGCTGCAGACAAGGTAGGACGAGTCCTTGGTAGGATTGTCCTGTGAAACCTACTTCTTAGTAGCCTATTGGTCACACAAATGGGAAAGTCTATCCAGGCTGTGTGGTGGCCTCACCAGAAGGGTCACGTCTCCAGCAGTTGCAGTGTGTGAAACTTGTGGAGCTCTGGAGGCTTTGTTTTCTGCCATTTCTGCCATGGGGATGTTATTTTTCCCTTATTTTGCAGTTTATGTACACAGAGAACAGTGGGTACCTGAAGGTCTGGAAGGATACATCAGTTGTGTGGACTTCTATGATGTAGCGGTCGAGAAATGCAGCCTACCTCGGTTGCAACTTAGAATTTGGAAACGCAGCTATAGTGTGATTTACAGTCCTTGCTTTTCCTTAGCTCTTTATTTATTATTTCTTCTTCTTATGTCTATTCTGTAGCTCCTCCCCCTCATTTTGTCTTGTCTTATTGAGGTAAATTATCCCCTTTTATTTTGGTTCTTAGTATGAGGTTAGTTTGTTTTTATGGTTTCCTACAGTTTCTAGTTTCTGGCTGTTTTCACATGTCTCTTGTTTCTATTGATGTGATATTAATCGATTCCATAACCATCACTTTATCAACCTAATGTTTTTCGCACTCATCTCTTACTTACTTACCTTCTGTGTCCATGGTCTTCTGTGAAACCTCATTTGTTACACAAACAGGGGCAGTGGTGGCTCAGCGGTTAGAGCACCAGGCTATCAATAACAGGGTTGTGGGTTTGATTCCCGGGCTTGGCAAGCTGCCATTGTTGGGCCCTTGAGCAAGGCCTTTTACCCTCTTTGCTCCCCGGACGCTGGAGTTGGCTGCCCACTGCTCTGGGTGTGTGTACTTAATGCCCCTAGTGCACTTGCGTGTGTGTTCACTACCACAGATGGGTTAAATGCAGAGGACACATTTCACAGTATAGTGTACACTCTACAGTGACAAATACATGCACCTTTACCTTTGATCTGTCCAACATGAAGAGTCAAAGTATATGTTTTGTCAAGATATTTTTTTGTTTAAAAAAAATGCTGATGTTTTATTGACCCTAATGGATGCATTGTACCTTGACATTGTCCAGATTCCTGACCAGATCATGAATATATATGTATATGTGTGTGTAATTGGGTGCACTTTATTTGTTACTTATTTGGTCTAGAAGTCATTAACTAAATCAGGTATGAAGCCTATTCATGTTACAAATCTCTGATGGAGTGAACATACCCACATGCACTCCTCTGATATGAGACTTAACTAGGCCACAGCGCTTGTTATTACACTGAATGAAATCTTAACTGGGGTTTGAAATTAGATCCCTTTTGTAAGGAAATCTTTTTCAAGTCCCCGAAAAAAGTTGAACTCTGTAATGTATAGGGAAAACTTTCAGTTGGAAGAAGAGTTTGTCTGTGTTTGAGCTGGCTTTCTTTAATGGGTAATAAAGGCTTGAAAGCCTTTCCAGAGAGAGGAGTCGCCCTTGTCAGCAGAATGTTGCTCCAGTTCCTTCCAACGCTTACTCTTGGTGAGCAAGTTACCAGTACATTTGAAACAATCCTTCATGATTATTTAGACTGTAGGCTATGTACTGTGCCTACAATTCACTCTGGGTAGTATTCACCCTGGGATGTTTTCCTCTTTTATTGCTTTTATAAATGGAATCGTGGTCAATGTAATTTGGCTTTTTTGACAGAAATTTATTTCAAACACTCTTTAATGTCAGTAATGTAAGTAACTCTAAAGGAGTTCAATTGAGGCTGCCACCACCATGCTTCATAGTGGGGATGGTGTGTTTGTGGTGAGGTGCAGTGTTTGGCATCCACCAAACATACTGTGTGGGCAACAGTTGTCCTTTGCAGAGTCTCTTCCATCTCAGAAGTCTTTAACTTTTTCAGAGTAGTCATAGGTATCTTAGAAGCTTCCCTCACTAGTTTCCTTCTTGCACGGTAACTCAGTTTGTAAGGACTGCCTGCTCTAGGCAGCTTTACACATGTACCATATTCCTTTAATTTCTTAAAGCATGTAGAAACATATTTTGATATATTGATTTTTTTTTTGTATGATACTAAACTTGGGTGTTAAGTGAAGCATTCAGTCATGATTTGAGGTTCAGCTTGCCAGTTTTTTTTTTATTTTTAATATTATATTTTGCCCATTTTCTCCCCAATTTGGACCACCAATTACCCAACCTGTTTGTACTTTCCCCACCATCAAATGCGATGCCCCTGACACTAGTAAAGAAGGACCACCAAACGCCCCCTGTGTGTGCAGTACCAAGCCACTCATTTTTCTAACTGAGAGAGCACCATCTACCATCTATCTAGGCCAGTTGTGCTCTCTCTGGGCCTTGGCTGCCAATGGCTAGCAGCATGACCGGGATTCAAACCAGTGACCCTCTGATAGTGACAATGCCTTAGTCTGCTGGACCACTCGGGGGGTCCTAGCTTGCCAGGTTTAGCTTTAGCTTTATATGGGAAACCAGGCCTCTTCAAAGCGATGAATACAACATGTGATGAATACACATAAGACAACCAAATTGTGTTTTATTACAATCCTGTTAATAGTCATGTTTATAATATATCAGTAATCTGATTACTGTAACTGTAAGAGAACACAGTTACCTTCCTTTTTTAAATCCTGCAGTCCATGCCCTGGATGTAACAAAGCTCTCATCACTGTGAGCTCCTTCTACAAAAATGGTTCTGCTGTTCTATGACCTGGCCGTATGCTGCGAATGCAGTAAGTTAGGTCAGAATGGGACAAGAAGGCTGGGAGAGCCCCTGGGGCTCTTTTATGGCTAAGTGCCCTGCTCAAGGCCAAAACAGGACAGTTTCAGACGGGACCTACCCTATCTACCAGCGTTTTTCTGCACATAAGCTTGTTCTCTTTTTAATTCCTTTTACAAATTAGTGCCTACATTTGATCTGAAACTGCATTTTATGAAAGAAAAAAAAAAGCATTTTCAAACATTAGCTTCCCAGTCAAGACACGGAGAGAAGCTTTTCCCCAGCTCACTGCCTGCTATGCATCATCACTTCTCATTATATTACCTTCCACACCCACTACCATGAGAGATACACTTAGTGTTGTTTTTCTGTTCCATTGTTAACCCTTAGAAGTCGAGAGCAGCTACTGCAGTGATCCAGCATAATTATGCAAATACATAAGGAAAAAAATACAAAAGGAAAGAAACAAAGAATGATTGCTCAGCTTAAGTGGCCGCCCCTTTCAGGCGGTTGCTAGGCTGCTGCTATGTAGTCACAATAGTGACACTGTTTTTGCTAGGTGGTTGCTGCGATGAACTAAGTGGTTGCTAGAGGTGGTTACTATGGTGGTATTAGACTGTTTGTTAAATGGTTTCTTTGGTGTTTGCTATTGTATTGCAAGATGGTTGCAATGGAATCTTAGGTGATTGCTATGGGTTTGCTCAATGGTTGCTTTGGATTGGTTCTAGAATCTTGTCTAGTGGTTGCAAAGGTGTTGCTAGGTGGTTGCCAGACTGTTGCTATGGTGTTGATAAGTGGTTGCTAGATCATTTTTATGTGTCAGGTAGTTACTAAAGTTTTCCCAAGTGGTTGCTGTGGTACTCCATGTGTTTGGTTTTAGTCAGTTGTTAGAAATGGAAAACAGTGGCAGCAGCTCTGTGCCAGGACTCAAAGTGAAACAGTACAACTGCAACATACAACAAGTAAAATACATGATGATATCGGTTACAAGCTTAAAGAAAACCTGGAATGTCTTTTATAAATTGCAAACACTGGTGTTTAATCTAGAACCTTTGCTTAATTGTATCAAACCATGAGACTCCCACAAGACAGGGTTGGCCAGTATTACTGAAAGTTAAACTTAGTAGATATGCCTGGACACTTCAACCATAGATGGATAGAAATTGGTATTTTTCACATCATTCTGACCATGTCTTGTAATTTCCAAAAGGTAAGTCAAATTCAACTGACTCACTACTACACCTGACTTCCACACTTCTCACAGTTCAGGACTGCTGGGATTCTTTGACATCTCCATGGCAATATGATATTATTACATATCACAATCTTTGTTTTTATATTCTCTCTTTACATTTGCTGCGGGAGGCGACGGCAGAGTTCCAGAGAGGCAGGAGTCAAGTCATGGTTGCAACTTTCTATGCATGAGCAGCTGTACAGAGTGTGAGAGGCCCACACCCTCAGTTCAGCTTCTATAACCTGCATGACAGCATCACACAGGTTTACCTCCCTGCTTTGTACTGATGAGTGTTCCTCTACAGTGTGCCTTCAGCATCTGCGTCCTCTCTGTCCTCTTCACATCATCTATCTACCTCTATCTTCTTCCACATTCTATATTTTCTTGTAGTCAAACTTTCTGTTTTCTACCTTTCCATTCCTTCATATTCTCAGTTTTTATATGTTTACTGTTTCTTTATGCTGATCTATTCTTCTCTCTTCTTAACTTATTCACTTTTCTCTTTTATACTT
This sequence comes from Salminus brasiliensis, assembly GCF_030463535.1. NCBI lineage: Eukaryota > Metazoa > Chordata > Actinopteri > Characiformes > Bryconidae > Salminus > Salminus brasiliensis. The sequence goes on along the minus strand of NC_132894.1, from coordinate 13,937,589 downwards.
TCTTTCTTATTCTTTTCTTCCTTCCATTTTTGCTTTGTTTTTTGATCTTTCTCTTTTTCTATCTTTTTTTTATTTCTTCCTATTTTTCTAGTTCCTTCCATTCTTTCTTTATATATTTCCCCCTTTCCCTCCTTTTTTTCTTCTGTTCCTTGCCTCCCCATTAATTCTTTCTTTTGTTCTTATTTTCTTTCTTTCTTTCTTTCTTTCTTTTTTCTTTTCTTCTTTCTTTTTCTTTAGTTTTTTTTCTTTTGTACTTAATTTTTCTGTATTTCTGTTTTTTCTGTCTTTAATTCATTTGTTTCTTACTTTACTTACTTACCATTTCTTTCTTTTTTCTTTTTTCTTCCTTTTTTCATTTCATTCTTTCTTTTTGTCCTCAGTTTTTGTTTTTCAAACCTTCCTTTTTTTCTTTTGTTCTTTCTTTCTTTACTTACTTTATCTTTCTTTTTTCTTTATTTCTTTTTCTGTCTTTATTTCTTTGCTTACCTTTTCTTATTTTGTCTGTTGTTCTGTCTTTTATTTATTTTTTAAAGATTCCTTTCTTAATTCTTTCTTTACGTACCTTTTTTTTTGTTTTTTCTCTTATTTCTTACCTTTTCTTTCATTTTTTCTTTGTTCTTTCTTTCTTTACTTACTTTTATCTTACTGTTTTCTTTATTTCTTTTTCTTCCTTTTCTCTTTATTTACTTAGTTTTTCTTTTCTATTTTTATTAATTTTTTCTTTTGTTTTTTCTTTCTTTACTTTTTTTCTTTACTTTCTTTCTTTCCTTACGTTTTTCTTTTTCTTTCTTTATTTACTTCTTTTTGTTTTCTTTCTTTATTTACTTCTGTTTATTTCATCCTTTCCTTCCTGCCACTTCTCTCTCTCTCTTTAATGTGTGCAGTGCAGAGAGAGCTGTAATGAGCTCAGCTCTGTGTGTGCATGTGCACAGCACTGAGATGTGGTTCAGTCTGAGAGGTTCTTTCAGAAGGAGGCGTCATTTACCATGATTCCAATCATCTCATCCGTCTCTCAAAACCACACCGCTCTCTTCCTCCCTTAATCACTCCTCTCATATCTTTTCTCTCTCATTATCTCTGTCTCACTTTTACACACATTCTTATTATCTCTCTCTGTCTTTCTCTCTAACACTCCTTCCTGTAATCACACACTCTCTAATCTGTAAATTTAAGCAGTTGATGCAGAATTTATCTTAAAACTCATTCCTTTAGCCATAGCTTTGCTACATTTCTTGTGTAGCCCAGCCACTGGGTTGCTGACTATGCCATATTAAAGCAACGTTATGTAGCATATTTGCCTCTAAATAACAGCCTCAAAATATCGCTCCACTGATTTAAATAGGGAAATCTCTGCCATTGCTACTCTGGGCTTGGCACACTGCTAACTGCACTATGTAACTGGTGGACCTGCACAATACTGTTTGCAAGAATTACATTGCCTGTGTTTTGTGTGTTTTGCAAAAATGCTGTAATATTGCTCTGCCCCATGCTTCTTTCACTTTAGATACCAGTTCTGTAGCTCGTAGCTTTAGCTCGTCCAGAAATGCATGTGTAAATTTAGCCTTTAGGGGTGGCTCAACGGGTGAAGTACTCTTTCCTGCTGTAGGGGGAGCCCATAAGCAAGAAATAACAATTCTCACATACTGTTGCTTTAATAATCCAGCCAGTGGGTTAATTATTAGAATGAACTAACAGCACCTGAAAAGGTCAGTTAGGACATAATCAATTAAAGATCTTTTCTTCAGGCAGCAGCACAGCAAGGTCTGTAATCTTAAAAAAACGTAGATGTTTTAACACATAGGACTACTATTAAGTAAAGCTAACCAATATTTGTGCTTATAAAATCAATATAATAAACTGTGTATCTCAGAGAATTGTGCTTTCTGACTGTAGCGTGAGCTCAGGAGAGAAAATACCAGTTCCCACATAATGACACTTTAAGACTACTAATGCAAATTGTTGAACACACACAATTTTATGCATGATGTCTTAGATACATACATGACATGCTAGTTAAAATGAATTCATTCTGATGAGTCCCCAAGACTGAAGTCTTTTGGCCAAAAAGCATCCCAGCATTCTTAGTGGTTCTACTTGATTCCGTTAACAGGCCCGTTGCCATTCCTGTTAGTTTGTACTTGTGCACTATATGTCCAAATGTATGTGGACACCCCTTCTAATGAGTGCATTTAGCTACTTTACACACAGCTTGTCTTGACTCTGTAGAAAAGTAGTGCCAATAGAAGAGGCCTTATTGGATCTGAAAAACATGAACCTACTGGCACCATGTTCCAAGCCCCAGCATTGAGCTCTGGAGCAGTGGAACTGTGTTTTCTGGAACGATGGTGCTCCATCCAATACTTTTGGGATGAGTTGGGGAGTTGGCCCCATCCTGACCTCACTAACTCTGCAATCAAAGCAAATCCTCACAGCAATGGTCCAAAATCTAGTAGAAAGCCTTTCTTTCAGAGCAAATACTGTTACTCCAATAAAAGCAGGATAAACTAGTGTATGTTTGTAGTTTAGTCAGAACACATGGTGTAGTTAGTCATGAAGGCTTTCTATTGTGTTCCTACGAGCCACAACTCAAAAGCAACACAAAAACCGCCCCACATGGGGCTTTGTCAGTTCTCAATTGACTACACCCCAATTCATTTTTAAATATAATGTGTGCTTGGTCGGGAATCAATAAAATGCCAGGCATGGCTGATGTTTGGAGTGGCAGCACTGAGGGCAGTTAGCAACATGCCTCAAAGCTTACAGCTTAGCTGACAGCACACAGAGGAGTGTGGCTTGAAAATAATTTATTATTCAAACAATATTCAGCCTTGGTTAGGAAAATGCCAACTGACTGTTTTAGATGCTGCAGTTTAAACTGGTAGGAGAAAGACTGTTTATTTATTTATTTTAGATGAGCTAAAGCTACAGCTAACAGTCAAAACACTACATGTTACAAGCAACCCTTTTGCCACACAAGATCTTTCCCCTTTGTTATTTAAGTAAAATATAATTGGGAATCATTAATGTTTGTGTTTGGTTTTTTTTTTTGGTTTTTTTAACACGTATGCAATGCAAATCTGACACACTCTACTGCACTGTTTACTGTAGTGTTTGCTGTGTTTTGTCTGGAAATGCAATTACCTGCTTCAGAGACTGACAGCAGTGGCAAGCCGGAAATATGAAAAGGGCCTATTAGCTTTTATTTTATCTTTAATAATTTTGTAAGCTACTGGAGTCCTCAGAAATTAATGTCTTATTTCTGCCATCCCTAGATTACAAACAAGCCATTAAAAATGATTAGGTCTGTATCAGCTGCTACCGGTTAAATTATATTCAAAATTCTCATGTATGAAAATGAGCCCGAGTTGTTAGGGTGTGAAAATAGTATGGTCTGTGTATTAAGGAGAAAGTTATACAGGAATTGCATGTTCATCAAAGCCCAGAAATGAATGTAGCTTAATCATTTTCAGCATGCATTACTAGACATTTTTGCATATTGCTTTTACTATAGCAAATTCATTAGAATAAAAAAGCCTCCCTCCAAGTATATGTGACTCCATATTAATATAGAATAGAATTATGGGATATCTTCCTTTGGTCAACAATACATCATTTGTAGTCTGTATCCACTTCCTCTAATTTTTCCTCCTTTTTTATTACCATCTGCAGGATACGGCTCTCCCTTTCACATGGAAGGAGGTCTTCCTATTCTCACATTCCTGACCATGGAGGGCTGTGGTGTTGAAAGGATTCACGATCTCCTGTCTCTTGACAAGCAGGCAGTTAGACAGTTACTCCACCCTAGAACTGTAAAGCCATGCGCATGCCTGCATATGTCTGCATAAGACTGTGCAGAAAGGAAAATTTGCTCAGAACTGTGTTTTTATACAGTGACATTTTACAGCTCTAGAGTCACATAATGGTCAAACTGCCTGTTTATCAACTGTGAGGTGATCATAAGTTCAGATCCCAACAATGGCTCAATGCTCCATTGTCCAAAGCCTCCCAGGCTGGGACATCATGTAATAGAGGACGTTTTAACCTACAGAAGGGAATAAACATTAAAGACATTAGGGGTGAGGAACAGAGACTAAACATCTTCTAAAATATTTTGGCAATTTCCAACATTGCTCATACATTGTTATCTCCTGTTCCATCTCATACCTCGCTATGACTTATTTTGACTGGAAACATCAGAAATCATGCGGCCAATCATCTCAGATTTAACTGGCAATGTTTCAGCTTCAGAGCAGAAAAAGGCTTTTTCCATTTCTCCACATGTGCTAGATTGCGCTTGACGGGGCCAGATGTTGTGTTAAAAGTCAGCTCAAAAGTCCCCCATCAATTAGTCTGGAAGAAACAGTGTTTTTCTATCCTGTTTAGTTTTTCCTCTGTGTGTGTGTGTGTGTGTGTGTGTTTTGAAGAAACGCATGAATAGGCCTGGAGAGGAAAGAAGTGCAAGGTGCTTCTCAGAAGGCATTTTTTCTAAGATAACAAGCTGCATGTGCACAAATCTGGCTTTGCTCTGGACTATAAACATCTCCTGTATTTTCTCATTTAGTTTATTCCTTCACTTGCGTAAAAGGCAAACCGAGGAAGGGCAAGGAAGGGAAGCTGCAAGCTGTTCAATTCTCCTCCACAGGAGCAGGTGTTTTTTGGGTCATTGGGTTGCGTCCTTGAAGACTCAATTGTCTGACTCAGAGGCATGTGGAGGAGTACAACTTGCTCTTTATTTTATACTTTTTCTAACCAATGAAGGTGTTTGAGGCCTTATCTGCTTCGTGGATCAGAATCAGAATATTATGACCACCTACTTAATAGTGGAAACTACCCTTGGCTTGACTGACACTAGTGAGACAAAGTGGCATGGGATGTATTAGGTGACGGAAGGTGTTCATCATTGAGGTTGACTGGTTCGCAGTGATAATTGCTCTGTGCCACTCACTAGCATTGTATGGGGCTCAACTGTTATGCCATTGGGAAGTAATCAATGTGTGAGAAGTCCATTATTGGTACACATTCACCACAGCAGCTCTAGAAAATCCCACAAAGTTGCTGGTTTGCTGCAGGTATAAATAAGCGAGCACACCAGTCAGTTGTAGCATAGTGCATAACGATCACCATGGGCAATGTACTTGGTGGGAGCCACTGTAGTAAAGGGGAACAACAGCTCCAGCAAGTGGTACAGAGCAATCACACATGCCACAGTGGACCAGTCTACCTCTATAATGAACACCTTCCATCACCTAATACAGGCCATACCACGGCATCTTGCTAGTGTCATCTCAGCCAGGCGTGGTTATTCCCACTATTAGGAAGCTGGTCATAAAACTCTACTATGACTGTATGTATATATACAACTGATAGAAAATGTTCATAACACTTTCATAACACTATCTGATTTCATAGGTTTTAATAACACCATCATATATACAATATGTCCAAGTGTGTGTGGACCAATACTTTCCATGTAGTGTATATCTTCATGTGTGAGATAATATATGAGCACATGTGGCATATGTGTGTAATATGAAACTATATGTGACATAATATGCATAATATGCATATTGTGATCACTGTGATGCCGAATGCCAGACATGGACTAGAAGGGTATAAAGCCCCACAGCGTTGAGCTGTGGAACTGTGTTCTCTGGAATGATGGTGCTCCATCAAATACTTCTGGGATGAATGGGGAGGTGGGATGGTCATCATCCAGCATCCTGACCTCACTAATGCTCTTCCAATCCTGACAGCAATGCTCCAAATTCTAGTAGAAAGCTTTCCCTGGACAGCAGAGCCACTCCAACAGAAGCAGGATGAACTCTTCTATTATACATATTACTATTACTTTTTGGAAGTATAAATGAATGAGCAGGTGTCCCAATATTTATAGTCCATGTAGTGTAGCTGGTATGTCAGTTTGTAGCTCAGTTTATGACAACTGAGGCTGACCGCAAAAATATGATTTGGCAGTGTAATGCCATTAAACTAAAAATCAGATCCTACCTGGAATCAGTGGGTGCAAAGTTGGCATTAGTCAGAGTGCCAGTCCATCGCAGGGTGCTACACACTTCCATACCTCGGGGCAATTTAGCATGACTAATTCCCCTACCCTTTGTTTTTAGGAGGTTGGAGGAAAACAGGGTACCAGGGAAGATCTGTCATTAGGTGTTTTGTTGAAGGTCTACATATTTATGCATATTATCCTCTCCTAAGCATCCTAAGCATTTCTATGCATTACAATATGTGAGCAAACACACAAACAGAAATTCAACAGACATCCACATACACCCAAAACATGTGATACTGCCAGCATTGAGCAAGAAGGTTTTCTCACCCTCGCCCGATTAACACAACCGCTCACTGTCTGCTCCACTGAATTGAAGGTGAAGCCGGATTTGTGAGTCTTTGTGTGTGTGTGTCAATGTGTGTGTAAGCTGACCCTCAGCCAGTTGTGGTCGGCCACCACAGTATCAGCTTTTCCTCTGACATTTGTTCTGTGATCAGATTAGCGAGGAACAGAGTCCTCCCCCCGGGACCGCCGACTCCCTCTATCTGACCAATGAGTCATATGATGCCTCTTCTACAATCAAAGGCACCCCTCACTCCTTACACACACTGTTTCCATCGTCATACACACCTGACCCACACAGACACCCCCACAGACACACGTCTACATGGACAGCTTCCTTTCGGCTTACTCGTTTTTTCCATGTTTTCTCTATCTCGCTCTATCTCTCTCTCTCTCTCACTCCTTCGCTGACTCCTTTTTTGCTCTTGCTTTCCCCATTCTCCCATCTCTCTCTCTCTTTCACATTTCACTCCCCGTCCCTCCTCTCTCTCCCTGCTTTCTCCCTCTCTCCCATTCTCTTGCTTCTCTCTTTAACCCCCATTTATCTTTGTCCCACTCTCATCTCCTCCCACGGTCTCTTTCACTCTCTCACTCTCTCTCTCATTCTTATTGTCTCTCCTGTTTTCTCTCTCTCACTATCTAAATCTCTTTTCCTCTCACTCTCTTGCAGTCTCACCATCTCTCTCTCTCTCTCTCTCTCTCTCTCTTTCTTGTATTTTCAAAACAAAAATCTATAAAAACAGTTTTTATGATTTATATGAAATATTATCAAGTAAAGTTCCAACCGCTACCCAATCATTATCTTTTTTTTGTATTTGACATGTTCTATTTTTTTTTTCTATTTTCATTTCTGGAGCATTTTTTGTATTCAGTGGCTTCCTCAATCAGTTTTTTTTTTCTCAAGACCACTACTCTGTATTTTTATTTGTTACGCTTGTCATTTTGTCCTGTTTTCCTTTCCTAAGGCATTTCCCAATGCATGTCTGTTCCTCTCAGACTGTAGTTATACACTGTAAAATCACTATACTCTAAACCCAAACACTATGTTTTGTACTATTCAGAAGAATGGGAGATGATAACACAGGTGGGCTTAATTCAGTGAAATACTGACGAAGGGGGGTGCATACCTGGTTGAGCTTACCATGTAGTGGGCGATTAGAGTATGGGGATAGGGAATGGGCTGGGCCCTATGTGTAACCCTAGTTTTAGGTGCAGGATGTTGTTATCTTTCTGTATTATTTCACTTGCCTAAACAGGTGTTTTCTTCCTCCATGCTGTGTCCAGGTGTGTTCCCAAGTTTGGTCTCAAGTAGGTGAGGAGAAATCCTTCTGAAATGGGAAGACATGACAAGACAGATTCACTGTTCTGGGTATTGTAGAATTTGGTCAGCTTCAGATTATGTCCAGCATCAAAATTACTAAAATTGCTTCTGCAATGAAAAATAATAGCAAATTTAAATGTTGTTAGATGATGCATCCTGGTACACTTGACTTGCAGCAAGGCTGGAGTATTGCATAGTATGTTTCTCCTTCAAACACTGTATAGTACGGTATAGTACTATAAAATGCTGCAAAATGACAGCAAGCAAATGCTGAGACTCAAGGTAATCTCAGTTTCTGCCTCAGGACAGAATAGCCTCTCAAAGGTTCTGTTCCTCTGCTTCTCCAGTAAATAAAGTTTTATCTCATACCTGTGCCGCTCTCAAACTCACCAAACTGCCTGCCACGAATCCACAGAGGCCCTCCTAGAGCGAGGGAGGCTGCAGGGGCTGACCTAATCACTGTGGAAACGGCACCTAACAGATGGCATTATGGGTTGCAGGGTTGGTGGGATTTTTGTCAGCGCTCGAGCTGGTTTGGCTCGCAGCTGCGATAGTGAAGGTGTCACTTGCATGGGTCTGATCCCTGTGTCATACCCTGAGGAGGTGCAGTCAACGGTGAAGCGCCGCGGAGAGAGCACATGGGTGCTGGAAAGGTGAATCCATATGCATTACACATCAGCAGTCTGTCAGCCTCCATGGCTCCGGGACAGATATGAGAATTCCTCTGTGGTGTGGTGGTGAGAGACACACAGGGGCTAGCTGAAAGGGGCAAAAAAACTGCAGAACACATTCTCAGGGCCTAGGACTGTGGTTTACAGGATTGTAAGATATTTCTCCAATGAATAATGGAGGCCAATTTTTAGGACAGTGTGTAGTTAAGAATGAGCAACTTCACTGCTTTTGCTTTCAGTAAAATACTATGTAGTATCACAGCTAGCATTGTGCTACCTATGCTAGTACTGATACTTTTGTGTGAATAATAGTGTGAATGTAAATAAAAGATAAAAAGGTTTGCATATCCTACTTCGTACTATTTTAGTAGTTGTGAGGAAGTGTAGGCTCCATCATATTGTGCAGGCATTTCCAAGACAAGGCCTTCCCACAAAACTCAGCAAGAAGGAAAATTGTACATGAGGAAGCCATTCGCGTCAGCTAATTCGTCAGCAATCACTTTGAAGGAGCTACAGAGTTCAGTGGATGAAGTTGAAGTGAAGTTCAAGAACTCTGCATACAACTGGTCTGTTTGGGAGCGTGGCTACAAAGAGGCCATTACTAAACAGAAATCACCAAGCTGCTCATTACCTAATGAACACCATCCCAAAAGTGAAGTATGGGGGTGGCAGGATGATGGATTGCTTTTCTTTATCAGGGACTGAGAATCTTGTTAAAAGTAAGCAGTAAGTGGACAGATGCAAAAACATGGGGATACAAACTGCTTCAGTCTGCTAAAAAACACAAAAGCTTTTCCACAGGACGATGATGCCAAGAACAACCACAAACAACACAGGAGTGGTATAACAGTGCTTATCGTTCAAACTAATAAATCCCCTAGTGTGGGCCGCAGTTGACAAGTTGAACACAGTGCCAGCAGTAGAAAAAAAACTGTAGTGTATAAGCAGGATTGGAGAACACAAATCAAAAAGAGTTCCGCAAAAAAAACAAAAACAACAAAAACGAAGGCTGAAGTACCTTATTAGGGTGGAAATATTACACAAGATGGAACCAATTCCACTGTAAGCTCTGTATGGTTACAATCCCATTACAAGACTCATTAATTTTAAACAGATTTTTTGCTCACGTTTGGCTACCTTGACAGTTTACATTTATAAATGTAAGTCACCTGGATCTAAAATGTGAACAAATCCGTCCCTGAAGCAGCAAGCATGCCTCTGTTGTTTTGCTGTGTGGCTGATGATAACAGGCAAAACGACACATGGAATCCGATCTCACAGTTCACATTCATGTTGCATGCCCACGACGGGATAAAAATTCCGATCTCGGATCCCCTAAGAATGGCCCTATTTACATCTGGTATTAATAAGCCTCTTGGGTGATTTGATCAAAAATGATTGGAAAAACGCATAGCTGTTCACACCTGGCATTTTAAAGAGGTCCTGTGACATCTTGTGATCGGATTTCTCACATCATTTCTGCTGGAGGCACATTAATAATGAATTAATCAAGGCAAAAAAAAATGAGACACCTACTTTCCCTTGCACACCAGCCACGAGTATCGCCTTTATCCATTAGTTAGCTTGCCATTGGAGCATGCTCAGCTAACTGGTGTGGGCGGTGTGGTCTCGCTTTGCTGTCAGGGACTTATTGAGAGGGTTTGGCGTTCAGTCTATAAGAATAATGTGGTCATATGCATCTCTGACCACCTCCGAATGTGGTTTGAGTGATCAGATTACAATGCCTCCTCAAGGCGCATTATACCCTATTCAAACCTGTACTTTGTGCTGGCCACTTATGATTGAATCACACAGGATGCATGTTTATACCAGTTGTAAACAGGGCCAAAGGGACTAAAATCTGGTTTGAAAAAGATTTGACATATCCACAAAGCCCTGAAAGAAACAGATTTGTGTCACATTAAGGCAATTTGAGTCACTTTAGCCTTGTAATGTAAACATAGCCTAAGTCTGGATAGGGCAGAAGATCCGTTGACTTTGACAACTTTGAGGCAATAGACTGAAGTGTGAAATGACAGACCGTTTACAGACATAAACACATGTTAAAGAGGTTCACTAGTTGATAACCTTGAAAATCTCATTTACTCGATGTAACAGCTTCAAACAAACATCAGGAATAGCTTCTAATAGAAGGACAGCATGATTGTTTTCCAGTCTAGCTAATATATCTTGATCTGAAAGCATCTGAGGCAACAGATGTTGTTGTTGTTACTAACATTTACCTTCATAAACAATCATTTGTTTTGATTGACATGCAAAAAATGCAGCATTTTTGCAGTTTCCTGTTCATTTTTTTTTTACACACAGAGGAGCGGATAGCCAATGAGAATGCAAAAGAGAAAATCCTGGCAGTTGTAGCCAGCTTAACACACCATAGATATCCAATAAGCCATTTACATATCGGCAGAGCATTCAAGACTGAGCCGAATGTCACTGTAGCTAATCATTTTTGGCATTTAATTCAGTAAACAATTATTTGTATCCATTGGACTGGTGAAACCTGTGCACTGAGGCATGCCAGCAAAGTGTGTGATCCAATAAAACAGTTCAACAAAGCATCACTTCAATAGAACTTCAATCTCTGGCAATATGAAGCACATTAGAAGGTCTAAAAAGCAACACGTTTCTAAAGAGATTCAAATACAAATGTGAAACAGAACCATTGCTGAGGATCTGGAAACCAAAGGAGCGAATCAAAGTGAGAGCCACTGAGGTAAACCTTGGTAAACCCAGGAGTGGCTGACATACCAAACATTTACCAGGAGTAAATCATGACTCATCAAGGAGATCACAAAACAACCCAGACAAACATCTAAAGAACTGTATGCCTCACCTGCCTCAGTAAGGGTCAATGTTCATGATTCACAATATAAATGGCACTGGACGAAAATGGCATACGTAAGAGAGTTGCAAGGTACAACCAACTGCTGACCTTGAAAAGCAGAATGGCTCGTCTCACAGTTGCCAGAAAGAATGTAAATGATTCCCACAATTTTTGGGTTAATATTCTGTGAACTGATGATTTTAAGGGTGGAAAACATGGTGGTGGTAGTGTGATGTTCTGGGGCTGCTTCGCTTCCGCAAGACCTGGACGACTTCTTGTAATTGATGGAACCATGAATGCTGCTATATAGCAGGTGATCCTAAAAAAAGAATGTCCGCACCTCTATTTGGGCCAATACTTGTTCGCTGATCTGTGCCTAGAGCTCATCGGTGACAGTGGTTTCCAGGGGAGATACCGAATGAGAGCCCCTCAAAAGATCCTAGTGGGTGTATCGTTGATACCCGTTTTAAATTATCTTCAGCTATTTTGAAAAATGTTGATTTTTCGATACTGGTTTGAAATCGATACACCTCTCCTAAATACATCCGTGTGTAATGACTCTAGGCAATGACAGAAGGTTATGATGTAAGGTTACAATGTAACTCCATTAGCAACAGCAATGGATTGCAGGCTCCATATTGACTTTCATTCATCTCCGCTCGGAAACTCTGTAAGCAGACTGCCTGACTGTGCAAATCTAAACACATACACACATATCCTACTCCGCAGTGTATGATCTACACCATTTAAGTGCCTGCTCTCTGCTCCCTGGAGAATATACTAGCAGTCCAGTCCAGGAGAGAGTCTCTCTCTCTCTTGCTCTACCTAGCTCTCTTTTTCTCTCCACACAATGGAAGTTATTGATGAAGTAGCTCAGTGATCCCTCTCTCTCAGAGCAAAACACCATGACAGAAAGCGAGAGAGACAAAAGAGAGAGAGAGAGGAAGGATGTGCGAGAGAAAGCTTCACATAAGGCATGAGCTTTTACAACAAGGGTGGACACCAGATACCAGGCATGGGTCCACCAGGCAGGTAGGCAGAGTGAGTCGATACACTTGTTAAAGATTGCAGATAATGAAAATATGGAAATATATATTCCTCTTATCAATATTTAATGGAATGCAAGTCTGAGGATGCAAAAAGCTACAGACCCAAAATACACAAATGCAGAAATAGTATCCAGGATTAATAATTGAGCGAGTATCATTATTGATTCATAATTTTTAAAGCCCAACTTTTTATTATTATTATTTTTTGCGTTTCTCCCACATTTCTAATCTCAAAGTGACTACCAAGAAGGAAAGCCTCGGACTGGAATAGCCAGACACAGAGGTCAATGCAATGTCAATTGTCTGAATGTATGACGGATTATTACTTTTATTAATCCTCTGCTTCCTTACATCAGCACAGCATTTGCTTCCATGCCCCGTCCTCGGAAAGCCAGCTGTCAGAGTGTTAATCCAGATCTAAGACACCATTTCTGATAGATTGAGACTTTCAACATGGCGTTGCGTACAGAAAAGCCCTTGCGATTCCTTTTTCCATTTTCTTTGGCTTTCTTCAAGATTTACATGATTATCTCGGTTTGCAATACTTCATAGGAAGGCAAATTGATCTACAGATACTTCCCCCACAACGGCTTTCAGACAAGAGAATAAAGGAAAAAAATCATTTAAGATACAGAATTTAGGCTGTTGTACAGTCACTACTTATAGTTGAGTGTTGTTGTTAGGGATGAGATCAAATACAAAGATATTATTCGGCTCTATTTATTTATTAATATTTGGTTTATTTCCCTTGGTAGTCCCTGACTAAGTATAGTTTTGCACTGAGACTCAATCATGTCTTGATAAAAAAAAAGTTAATAAAAATATTGTTCACAAAAAGATATTATTCGTAGTGAACCGATCATTTTTTCTTTCTTCTTCATGTCCATAAGTTTGTAGACAGCTGCTTATTTACCGTTCCTTCCTAAATCAAGGATATTAACTGAGTTGGTGCCTTCTTTACTTTAGTAGCCAGCCTCTACTCATCCAGGAAGGCTTTACACTAGATGTTGGAACATTCACATGCTGGAACGCCACTAGATCATTAGTAATGTTGGGTGATTCATTTTGGATAACAAATGTTACTCTAGCCCATCTGAAAGGTGTTGGATGGAGTTCCATCACTCCAGAGAAGTTATATTGTTCTGGATAGATACAGATATGAAAAGGTATAATGTGCTCACTATTCATTTTCTTTATTTTTTAGTTTGTGATTGGTAGGACACAACTTGCGTCTTACTTGTTGTTGGAACCATTTAACATTTACTTAAAACTCCATTCACATCACATTGGATACCAGTGTGATGGGTTATTTAGGGTTATGTATGTCACTGTAACCTCTTAATTATAGAGTTTAGAGTTACTTGATGTTAACTGAGTAACAGGACGTGGGGTGATCTTCTCCACTGTCATCTTCCTGCAAAAGTACTGCAGCAGCACCAACTGCACTCACATCAACTTTCAGCTTAAATGGCTTAGACAAATCAGGTGGAGTGAATATAGGCACAATGCTTAAAAGCACTTTAGCACTATTAAATAGGTGCTTACAGGCAGAGGATCTCTTAAGAGGTACAGCAGGGCTAAGCACTTCGGAAAGAGGTTCAACTGCAGTCAAAATAAAAATCCACAAAATCCTCAGTAATAACCAGCCATGCCCAAAAAGCTGCAAGCAGCTCGAGGCATTAATAGAGGGAAAGTCAGTTATAGTAGCCACTTTTGCATTTGATGTATGTAGACAACCCCCTTCTAATTGTTTACCTCTATATGTCACTACATGGTCACTTGAGTAAAGGTTACCAATATTTACAGACCATGTTTCACAAAACTCATACTGTGTTTGAGAATTTAATCAGATTTTCCTTAAAAACATACCTCAAAACATGCTTATCTGAAGTGCAATGATGGTATTGATGGTATTGACCTTTTTCTTTAACTGTCAAATCTTCTTTATATACAGTCTCAGTGTCTGCTTGTTTGACAATAAGCAATGTTAGAAAAACTCATAGCATTCATTATCAATTTTGCTGCTTCTATATTCATTCTACTTCTAAAATGTTAAATGATTGACTTTCTGAACATGCTTTTTATGAGACATACTGTACACATTATTTTCTTAGCATTAAGATGTAGACAAGATTTGCTCCACCAGTCTGAAATAGGTATCACTGCATCTGAAAGCTTCTCAGCAGCCTGCTGCTTATCATTTGCATGCACATAAATAACTGTCATCTGCATACATTTGACAAGTAACATCCAAAGAACAGATGTTTAGAAGATCATTTACATATAAACTAAATAACAATGGACCCAGAATTCACCCTTGTGGAAAGTATCTAGATGTTGAATTGCTTATGTATACACCTTGTTTGCTATTGTCTAAATAAGACTTAATGATAAAATGATAAAAATACAAAATTTTACTGTAAAACAGGTTTAGCCACACCCTAAAATGGATTTAGCAGCCCATTTTGCTGAATTTTAGACGACAGAGAGGATGTTTATGGACCTATAGTGTTTTTTTAGTATGTTTCCTAACTATAAGCATTAGATTGTGGTTACACAATTCTGTAATCATATTAAAAGACTTTAATATATGATCTGGTTTATTAGAGAAATCTGGTTATTCATATAGGACATTTAATGAACTTTGACTTTAATGATGTAAAAGAGCCTGTTACACTTTACAGTTACTTTTTATTTGATCCAATGTGATCAAATAAAATGTTATCTTAGTTGGGGATTTTAACAGTAACTGGCATGATCAATCAAATAAGAAGAAACTCACAAGTGTAACTGGCAGCGTTGATTTGTTTATCATACAAATTGCTATTTGAAAAAAGTGGAGCCTAAACAGCAATTGTTCTAGAATACATTTTTCGTACAAGAGAAACTTTGAAACCAGCACATTTATAACACACCCACTGCAACTGAGAACATTTGACATTATCTTTAATATAAAACATTACTCAGTGTCATCTACCCTCAAATCTTGCTCTTCTAAAAATGTTAAAATCTCCCAAAGGAACATATATTTTACTTTCTTTTTCTAAAGAGAAATAAAGCACTCAGCACTGTATTAATGAAAGCTTTGTATCACTGCTTTCTGAATTTGTTCTCTTAAACCGCCCTTAGGAGAAAAGAGAAGACCAGCTTGAGCACTTAACTGTCGGAGGTTCCGGAGATGAATGAGAAAAGCATGAGGTCTCTTTTCTGCTAGACAGCAGGAATATTTCTGAGTTGGAGGAGAGAGCTATATATACACGAAATGATGAGTTAAAGTTTTTGACTTCAACTTTTCTGATGTGAATATTATTCAGCTTAGAGTGAGGTGAGATCAGTCTGACCAAAAAGAGATTAAGCCACCTGTGAGACATTATTTTGATTCAAAGTGAGAAAACCCAAGGGCTGCTTCCCAGGAGCTGAATTTCAGAAACAGGAGGAAATTGCTTAAATCTCACCCTGTTTTTAAACAGGACTTTGCTGGGTCTAAGAGAATTGAATGAGCTTAAGAGAAGATCTTATTTTTCTTATATTTCTTTCCTCTAGGCTTGCCTATCCTCCACTGCTGCTGATTTTTTTAGTTTTTATTTAACCATATTTCTGATCATATATTTGCATCATGTTCAATTAAATGCTCTGTATAATTAAATATCCACTTAGTAGTCCAACTGGCTTAGCCTTTACAGAACCCTTGTATGAGATCCTGTCCAAAGTTTCAAACAACTTTGTTTAGCAATCACTAGGTTCAGATGACCTAATTTATTAGAAACACACAAAACCAGGGAACTGAGGACACCTCGTCTAAACAGTCCACGCTAGCAACTGCCAACATCAGATTGTCCAGCTCTGAACTGCAGTTTGGCCAAAGCAAAAGCCACCTGCCTTGTCTCACTAACAGTGTACTCACTCATCCAATTCGGTGAAGCAATCTCAGAAAGCAAGCTACCATGGAAGTTGGAGCGTTCAAATTCCCAAGAGATTGAGTTGTATATCCTCAAATAGCAATATCAATGTCATGAGCGGGTAACTGGATCATTTCCAGTCAGTAGTAATGTGGTATGCATGCTGTTTAAGTGGGACATCAGCAGTAACTCTAATGTCATGTTGCAGAACAGACATGAACATTTGAGTGGGGATGTCACCAAAAACATAAACAAATACAAGACAAACAACATCATTGCCTTTGACAAATGACCCAATTTAGAGGCTAAATCTAACAAAGCTTCTGGGTTAGGAAGTCTAGCAACAATATGAGATAAGGTGAATTGTGATAGACATCTTATATCAACAGTTATGTCCAACTGTCTGAGTAAAACACAAAACTATACCATCATGTTTTGCAAGCTGGCTTAATGTATGTTATGAAAGAAAAATAACTGAATAAAAAGAAAAGTACAATGACGGTCTCAGCAACAGCTCACCATAAATTATATGTGACAAATGGAAGCAAATAACATACAAGACATAAGATAAATAAATTAGTGATATCTGAGCCAGGAGTAAAAAAAAACTCAACCAATCACAATTGTGCACTACAGACAGTGCCAAGGTAAAAACAACGGAAAAAAGAACTAAGGAACTAAACCTGCCTAACCAGGGCAAATCTGCCAAAAAATGCAGTGGGTGACACTCTTACCTGAAGAGATGAATGTAAAGTTCTGCCCAAATTGCCTGTCCATGCTTTACATTGGAAAGAACAGAAGGTAAGGCTAAACATGACCTACACATCTCAGGTCTGCTACATTTGACTTTTGCCCAGTAGCAAATAGACATTGCTCTAAAATCAAGCTAGCAGCAGACCAAAAAACCCACAAACTCTTCATCAGGATGTATGAGCATAAAGCTTCTCAGAACAGTGAATCTAATTAGGGATCCAGCGCAGAAGCCCAACACCAGCAACACAGCTATTAGTCAAGTCTTGAAGAAAGCTGATTCTTATTCTGTTTGATCTGCAGCTCATAGCCTTAGTGAAATACAGACAGAGCAGAATAGTTAAGGTATCCACATTGCTACTAGATCAGACAAAACCTAGGAAAAGATTTTTTAATGAACTATTCAGTCACAGCCAGTTATCAGTGCTTTGATGGAGTGGTCTGACCTCAACAAATTCTTTCTGAGCTGTAAAATAAAACCATATCAATATATCAAACATATCAAAGTGATCCCGACACACAAACACAAATCTGCTTTTATTCATGCCCACATGTTCTTAAATTTTTCTTGTCTCTGCCCTAGCCTCACCTTCTCAATAGTGTTCCCACCTGGGCCTTCTTTGTAGCCCTGCCCTCTCATCAACTTCTTCTTCATGTGTATATTTAGTCACTTTGTTTCAGTGCACCTTGTTTTTATTCTTGTGCATTCATGTCATGTCTTGTGTGTTTCATGTCAGTTCATGGTGTATCCGTTTGTTTCTTTTATTAATTTTGTTATTTTCCCAGTGTTTGTTTTGGTATCCGGATTCTGTTTCTTTTGTATCCTACTTGCTTTGCTTTGTTTTGTTTGGTCATAAAATATATATATATATAACCGTGGACAAATAGGCTCATATACTCTTTGTCCTATTTACATTTTTACATACATTACATTAAAAGTAATGAGGTTATTTTGGACAGTTTTTGTTGGACAATTTCACATTATGTAAACGTTTATCTATTTTAGAGGCATTATTTTTTTTAGCTATCATGGTTCGATACTTCACTATAATCCTTGAAGAACTACTTTTAGATGTGTACTTGTAGTAATAAAAGTAGTAGGAAAAGTAGTAGTAGTAAGCTTACTTTCAAGCAAGTCACTGCACATATACAGTGGCCTTCTTGTCATATGTATATAACAACATTTGCATTTAGACTAATTAGTACTTGAATACTTAGTACAACTACTAAGTAGTTGAATATCAGTGACATTCAACTTAAACCCTATTCAGATTGAATTATTATTGGGGCCGATTGGGGTTTGCAGGGGTTGTGAAGTGATTTAAAACGTGTTTAATATCTAATAAGAATTACTCCTAAACTTTGCACACATTTCACCCCATCCAAAAATGTCTTTAGACCCTCCACTGCAAAATGACATTTTGCATAATTTTGTAGGTTTATTGCGATCATCTTGTAACTCGATTAAACAAAGCTGCAGTGTACAATGAAGTTGGAGGCAAACCTTGACCTGCTACTTAAGAAGTAATTTATTCAAGAGGAATGCACTAATGCTTTCAGCACATTACTTCTACATTCCTTTTAAAATAAAGTAAAGAAATACATTCAGAACTGAAGTTTCACTTCTGTACCCTTTATATCGTCTATAGTCATTAGACCAGGCATATTTTCGATGATATGTCCACAGCTGCCAAGGAAAGATCTGTTTTGCACCTGTTTTCATGGTTTTTCAATTGCTGGAGCTAAGACGCTGATGATAAGCTAAACCTGATAATAATAATATGCAGAACAGACGGTACTCAAACAAGCCTCTGAGAGACGAAGGCGACACAGCGCTTGCGTAGGGGTGCTGGAACTGTCTGCTCTGTCAAGATAACCTTTACATCAAACACCGCGACGGAAAGACTCATATAAGAGAGAGGGAAAGAGAGAGATGCAAAGAAAAAAAGAGAGAGACATAGAGATAAGTCTGAAGACCGAAGGCTTCTTAACTCGGAGTGACAGCTTAATGAGATTGACAGTAAATTATTCTTATACTTGCTATCTGTTTATTTGTCTGTCTGTCCTGTTTATCTATCTCTCTGCCTATCTATCTCTATCTATCTTTCTGTCTATCATTATATCTATCTATCATTCTGTCTATCTATCTTGATATGATATACCTTTGATATGGAACCTAAAATGAACTGTTTTGCATTTGTTTGAGTTTCCACTGGTACTGCTTGAGATGTTTCTACAACTTAATTGTGGTAATTTTAGTGGATTGGACATGATTAGGGATTGCCAACACCTGCCTATATAAAGTTGACAGTGCATGTTCGAGCACACTCCAAGCCATGGGGTTAAAGGAATTATCTGCAATTCTCAGAAACAGGATTGTGTTAATGCATAGAAGACGACAGAAACATTGGAACCGCCAATAATCTTTTGAGACCATGGCCACATAGCCAAACTAAGTGATCAGGGAAAATGGGACTTGACCAAGGTCAGCAGGAACTTGAGACTTCCAGTGTATCCTTGTGGAGATGGGAGAACCTTAGTAAAGGGCACATGAGAGCACCTAGAGGACTCTCAAACCATAGGAAACAAGATTCTCTGGTCTGATGAAACCAAAATGGAACTTTTTGGTTGGAATACCAAGCATTACATCTGCTGGAAACCAGGCACCGCTCATCATCTGGCTAATGCCTTCCCTGCAGTGAAGCATGATGGTGAAAGCATCATGATGTGGGATGTTTTTCAGCAGTGGGACCAGGGGATAGAGGAAAAGATGAATGCAGCTAAGTACACTGAGATCCTTAAAGAGTGCTCTGGACCACAGACTATGTGAAAGTTTACCTTCCAACGTGACGATGACAAAGCACACAGCCAAGAGAACAAAAAAGTTGTTTCAGAAAGTCTGTGAATGTCCTTGAGTGACCCAGCCAGAGCCCAGACCTGAATCCAATTGAACATCTGTGGAAGGAGCTGAAAATGACTGTATACCGATGCTCCCTATTTAACCTGATGGAGTCTGCAAGGATATGCCAGATGAATGGGCAAAGAAAGGAGTGGGCCAAGCTCATAGCTTCTTTCCCAGACATGAAGCTGTAATTGCTGCCAAAGATGCATCAACCAAGTATTAGGCTAAGGGTATGTGCAGATATGTAACCCTTAAATAGCCTGTTTTTGTCAGTAAAATTAGTACATTTTCTTCATTTATTTCTTTATTGATTATTCAAACTACTACTACTGCAAAGTTTATTAGCAAACTTTAAGCTGTTTGCAGTTCAACCAACTAAACAAGAACAATTTAAATACTCAAAACTCAAAAACTTCTGTGGAACAATGAAACAACTGGAACTTTTTGGGTACATTTGGATCAGCGTCATTTCTGGAGGAGAGAAAAAAAAGGAAAGCGTACACTGATAAGAACACCCTGCCTACAGTGAAGTATGGCTGTGGCTCGGTTATGCTCTATAAATGGTTTGCTTCCTCTGGCACTGGAAGCCTGCGGCATGTGGAGGGCAAGATGGTATCAATGAAGTATCAGGAAATCCTAAACCTTTTGTGAGGAAGCTAGAGCTTGGGCATCACTGGACTTTCCAAGAGGACAATGATCTGATGGTTTTAGAAGAAGTCCTGGAAGATACTGTCAGAAGAAAGCAGTTGCATCTATCTATCTATCTATCTATCTATCTATCTATCTATCCATCCATCTATCAGGATGAAAGCATTTTAAAGCAGACATGATATAACATGTCCTGTTCTGAGGGTGTATCAGAGCAGTTGCGGTTGCAAAATTCCTTGCGTTTTTTCATCAGGCAAAACTGTTTTGTTGTCTGCAATGAAATGAAGGACAGCTGTGATGAGGAAGAAGATTATGTTATGGAAAAAGGGAGAGTAAAAATTGGTTGCAGTTTGAAGGGCATGCCTCATTTCTCATTTCCTCAGAATTGCTCATTGGTCGGCTGGGAGTTTGGTCAACCTCTGTGCCCTTCACTGTGCCCAACAGTGCCTGGAAACGTTTATCCTCAGCTCATCCTCTCCAGAAGAGTGAGTCCATCTTAGGACCAGGGGTTAGGTTAGACACTCCACACTGGAGTTGTGGTACATTTTTAAAAACAAAGGCCAATAAAGGCTATAGAAAAAAACATTTTTGCTTTCATAAACAACCTTTTTTTTTTTCAAAGAATCATCAGAAAAATTGTATATTAATGTATATTATTGTATAATATTGTAATTACTTCATTAAATATTTGTTTGTTGTTGCTTTTTACTTGTGAGATTAATTGAAAATTTAGACTAATACTGTATTCTTTACAGCATATCCTGATTTTCATATTTTATGTCTTAGAAAGCACCAGTTCTCTTCTATTTCCTTATTTTCTTTCATTCATTTAATCCTTTTCCCCCATTCATTTATTAATTTATTCATTCATATTCATACATTCATATATTAAGTGCATTTATCCCCTTGCCCTGTATCAATTAAAACTAGTATCACTCTTGGCATATTTATTCAGTGTGTTTATATAATATCTTTTTCTTAGTGAAGAGGGTGGTCTTCAACTCTTTGACATTTTTTGGAAGAGCTCTTTGAAGTGGCATGCCTTTGATCTCCCTTCAGCTTTGCCTTTGATTTATGGCATGTTCATTTTTGATCACATCCAGCACATGAAATATTACCCTTATGCACATGCGTGCTAAAAGGTTGAGTATTCGCTTGTTTACAGAAAGTCTTTCAAAACAAGAAGCTGTCATCTGAGTCCAATGTCTTCATTTAATGAGCTGTACTGTATGTAGTTATGTACCATGTACCACCACAGGCCTAGACGGAAACACGTTCACAGAATCGGTTCACTGCCTAAACCCCTGCCTAAAAGAATTGATTTGGTTACACATCTCACATTTTCTCTTTAATAGTCTGTTATCCAAACTTTCTGGTTTAGGAGACCATATAAGAATCACAGTCAACAGTTAATTAATCAGCTAGAGCCCTACTGGAGAAGGGAATATGATATTAAATAAACTGTTACATTTAGTAGACCCTTAAAGGTGCCAAATCGAATTCTCTGGAGCGATGATATAGAAGCACTATTTTTGGAAGCAAGATTGTTTCAGGGGCTTTTTCGCCTTGAGAAAGTGAAGTGCAGGCTCAGCGGGGTTCAGGTCCAGTGATTGACTTACCCCATCAAGAACAGTATTTGCCATCAATGACTCCACAGTTGCTTTTGCACAATGTTTTGGGACACTATGCTGCTCCAAGATGAAGTTCTGCCCATTGTGTTCTGAGGACTTTGATTGGATCTGGGAAAGATAAGCACTCACCTCAGTACTCATACTCAGCTGTTGCTTATGAAGGTCATCTCATCAATAAATGCAAGTGACTCATGATCACACATGGCCTAGCTACCACATTCTACACATTAGGTAGGCTTTTGATATTTGTTTTCATACTGTCCTCATTTCATTGCTCCTCACTGTAATTGCCATTTCTGTAGTTTGTAGTTTTCACAGTATTACTACTGTATAATGAACAAATTCTTACTGTAGAACCCAAATACAGCATGTTGCTGTTGATCTGTAAAGCATCATGGTCATAATTCAATGTGGTCAATTTGAGCAGGGTTTGAACAATAATCCATCTTTGCTAATGATACATTTTCCTTTATTTCCAACTCACATACTAGCTTTTATTGTCACACATCTTTATATAATCCATAGCTGTTTCTAAACACAGACATCTACAGACAGTTAGATGATATGTAGCTGAAAGGTCACAGAGAAAGGCACCCAGTCTTTTAGAGGGCTGTTACCTTGCTAACATTACTAGATGACCCTTTTTCAGCTAGCTGGTAAATAGTCAGTCTGTAAAGATGTAGTAAACTGATACCAAGTGAAAAGTGAAAAACTATTTCCCTTAATTTACTTGCACTCTCTCTGCCACCATTCTATTTAATACTCATGTATTTCAATGTTTTAAAATGTTGTAAATTATAGATTTGAATGTGCTTTGTGATTTGTGGGCTGTATTTAACCCATGCCTTGAAGATGATCTTTGATACACTTATGGCTCTATCCTGGTAAAAGTGGTCTTCCACTGTTTAGCAACTACCAGAAAAAGTTCACTGACTAGCAGAGGGGAGTAAAATTATACAATTTTGTGATAAAATAATAGCTCCCCAGCATAGCCCCCAAAGACAACCTTATAACCATTGTTATTTACCATGATTTAACCACTACCAACTTCAAATATGAAACGCGGACGACTGGATTGACCTTTTGTGTAACTGATTTAAGTAACTCAAACCTGAATACTAATTAACCTTGTGAGGTTAATTTCTCATGATCTTTATTTCTGCTGACGTACAGAAATAAAACCTTTATTTAAGTTTTAAAGTGATCTTCCACTGTTTAGCAACTACCAAAAAGGGTCACTGCCTATAATTTAATAAAGGGATAAAACCATCATGACTCAAGCAGGTGTAAAAGCTGTCTAGCTAAAAATCAACAATGGTACTTTTGAGCTCCTTGTAGAGGTGCAGTGAAATGTCCTAGAACATCCAGCATCTATCATCATAAGAACTCAAGTCTGTTATACTGTATTCCTGCATTTAGATTTTTATTTATTTATTTTATTTTTTTGGTGCACAAGTCAGTCAGAGCAGTTTGATTTCAATTGTGCTTTTCTATAGAAACCAGATTAGAACACTATTTTATTATAGTTTTAAGAAAGTTTTGCCCAAAAAAATCTTCCTTTATATATATCCACGAGGAAAACGCACACGCAGGGTGTTGTGAAGCAAAATAGTCCCCAAAGAACACCTTATAACCACTGTTATTTACCACTATTTGACCATTAGCAACTTTAAATATGAAACTTAGAAGACTGGGTTGACCTCTGGAATAGCTGATTCCAGTAACTTAAACCTAAATACAAATCCAAACAACTGAATTATGCATAAATCTCAAAACTACCATGAAATTCCACAAACCAGTTTAAAGCAATTGCTAGCAATGGTTTCAAATGACATCTAGCCTGCTGACATGCATAAATAAAGCCATTTAAAGTCCAATTACTTATGGACAGGACTGCTTATTTGCATAATTAATAAAAACGTTTCTTATAGCACTGAAAGATGACCGTGGTATTTGCGCATGGCGTTTATGTGATTGCATGAAACTGCGCTTGAGGAGCTGTCCAGTGCTGAAAGGGTCCACAGCGCTCTTCACTTGTACTATGAAGTCAGATGCAGCTCTGTGAGGGAGAGAGAGACACAGAGAGAGAGAGAGAGAGAGAGAGAGAGAGAGAGAGAGAGAGAGAGAATATATAAGAGGCTCGGTGGAGGCGCTGAGCGTTCATTGGTGGTCGCCCCTCTCTGTGGCTCGAGACAAAAACGCAAACGGCTTGGAGCTATTCCTTTACAGGCTGAAGCTTCCGAGGTGCGCTGGAAAGCGGCGTTGGCTCTAAAGCGGTAAAGCGGAATACTCTTAACAGCATGGGCTCGCAAAACCACATCGGGATGCTCCTCGTCGCGATGCTGAGTGTCCTCACTTCAGCGCTGGGGGCCAGCAACTGTGAGTGCGTTTACTTTCAGATTTCCCATTTCTCGTCGACAGAACGAGCCCTGGTTTGGCAGCAACTTTTATCCTTCTAAACACGTTGATAAAAGCTTGACATCAGCTGGAAGGTGTGTAAGGTGGTCACAGTCTATGGCAAGCAGCGTAGACTACTGTAAACCCAGCAGCAGCAGCCACGAACCAAACGGGCAATAACTGGTGTTTGTAACACTTCGTTGAAGTTGCTTGGGCTTTCCGTTACGCATTAACGTCGCGTCTTGCGTGCTGTCAAAGTTATACAGGCTTTACCAGACTAGCTTTATGTTGATGCAATCACATGTGTCTGTTTCTTAACTGTTAGAGAAGGAGTTCATCATGACGCAGCTCTGCTTTAAGAAGATCAGCCCAGAACTTCTAGCAGCATCCCGTGCGAGGCGTCACATGCAATGCAATACGCACTACAATAGCTAGGAGCCTGGCTGGAAACTGCTGCTTCTCTAAAGCTTATGCGGTAGACCAAGACCCCCCCAAACCACCCTGGATTAGAGATATCCTTCCACAAGGGTCTTCAGGACTGTCCCATAGGTCTGATTAAAGGCGGCATCAGAAGTGGAAGAGGGAGGAAGTGTGAGAAAGCGTCCATGGCACATGGACAAAAAACGGGAAACGGGCAGGGTGTGCTGACCTGGAGCTTTGCTGGAGTCTTACTGGAAATGACGCGAGAAACAGGAGAAACAGTGTGGCAGAGGAAGAGCTTTTTTAGAGTGTGTCCTGAAATTGATTAGCTGCACGTGCTGCTCTGCTTTTATTTCACACCTCTCTCTCTCACACACACACACACACACACACACACACAGACACACACACCTAACTCTGTAAAAACGCTCTAATTTCTTTCCTTCTGAAAGAAGGTACTGACGTCACTGAATCCCGTCCGACGAAGAACGCGCGTGCGAGCATTTAGGCATTTAGGAACAGGTAAAGAAGCGCTGGGCGCTTTGTGCTAGTTCCAGGCGCAAGGGGGACCCACTCTGCCCGCGCGTGATGAGCGGACTAAGCGCACAGTTTAAGGCCCACTCCCTCATGCATATAGATGGAATTATTATTGCGTGCCTCTGTTGATCTTACAATAAGCTGTAGTTCAGGAAACGTGCAGAAACTTTTTTTTTTTGACAATTGCATGGTTCTCTAGCCTACCTCTCTAAATCAGTGTACTGTATATTTACAGTAGCATATTAAAGGCATGTTATGAAGGTAGACTGTGTTAGGTAGACTTTTATGCGAGCATACCTCTGTAGGGCTTAGAGACACGGGCCTCCAGGACGTTTACAGAGTATAGACGAATAAACACCCCTGATCATTTTGATGATTTTCCTTTATAATAATTGGTTGTTCGGATCAGCAATTTCAGTTAAATATATCATATAGCAGACCAACACAGGGATATTTGAGAAGTGAAATGAAGTTTATAGGATTTACAGAAAGTGTGCAATAATTATTTACATAAAATTAGGCAGGTGCATAAGTTCGGGCACCCCAACAGAAAAATTACATCAATATTTAGTAGATCCTCCTTTTGCAGAAATAACAACCTCTAAATGCTTCCTATAGCTTCCAATGAGATTCTGGGTTCTGGCTGAAGGTACTTTGGACCATTCTTCTTTACAAAACATCTCCAGTTCAGTCAGGTTTGATGGTTTCTGAGCATGGACAGCCCGTTTTAAATCACACCACAGATTTTCAATAATATTCAGGTCTGGGGACTGAGATGGCCATTCCAGAACGTTGTACTTGTTCCTCTGCATGAATGCCTTAGTAGATTTTGAGCAGTGTTTAGGGTCGTAGTCTTGTTAAAGTATCCAGCCGCAACTTCAACTTTGTCACTGATTCTCGAACATTGTTCTCAAGAATCTGCTGATATTGACTGGAATCCATGTGACCCTCAACTTTAACAAGATTCCCAGTACCTGCACTGGCCACACAGCCCCACGGCATGATGGAACCGCCACCAAATTTTAATGTGGGTGACAAGTGTTTGTCTTGGAATGCTGTGTTCTTTTTCCGCCATGCACACCACCCCTTGTTATGTCCAAATAACTCAATTTTAATTTCATCGGCCCACAGCACCTTATTCCAAAATGAAGCTGGCTTGTCCAAATGTGCTTTAGCATACCTCAAGCTACTCTGTTAGGGGCGTGTGTGCAGAAAAGGCTTCTTCTGCATTACTCTCCCATACAGCCTCTCCTTGTGCAAAGTGTGCTGAATAGTTGAACAATGCACAGTGACACCATCTGCAGCAAGATGATGTTGTAGGTCTTGATGATGGAGCTGGTCTGTGGGTTGATTATGACTGTTCTCACCATCCTTCGCCTCTGCCTATCTGAGATTTTTCTTGGCCTGGCACTTCGGGCCTTAACTAGAACTGTGCCTGTGGTCTTCCATTTCCTCACTATGCTCCTCACAGTGGAGACTGACAGCTGAAATCTCTGAGATTTCTGTATGCTTCCCCTAAACCATTAAGTGTGGAACAAGCTTTGATTTCAGGTCATTGGTGAGTTGTTTTGAGGCTCCCATGTTGCCACTCTTCAGAGAAGATGCAAAGAGGAGAAAAGCGTGCAATTGGCCACATTAACCTCCTTCTCATAATTGCACCTGTGTATGTAGGTCAAGGGTCAACAAGCTTACAAAACAAATGTTGTGTTCCAATAATTAGTGCTAAAGATCAATAAAATGACAAGGGTGCCCAAATTTATGCACCTGCTAATTTAATTAAAATAATTATTGCACACTTTATGTAAATCCTATACTAATCCTAACTTCATTTCACTTCTCAAATATCACTGTGTTGGTCTGCCATATGATATATTTAACTGAAATTGCTGATCTGATCAACCAATGATTATAAAGAAAAATTTTCAAAATTATCAGGGGTGCCCAAACTTTTTCACATTAGTGGCGTTTTTAGCTTGCAGGGCACCCAGGGTGAAGCACTTCTCCAGCGCCTACAAAGAGCTACAGAGTCAGAGACAGAACAATGAACATCTGGTAACAATAACAAGGGGACGGGGCTAGATACTGATAACACCTGGATACAATAAGGAGAAGCAAGATACCATCCTGGGCGGCAGCCCATGTCACCCACACTAAAACGTTGCACCTGCAAAGTTAATTCGCACTGCATATTAATGTTTCACAAAATATTTATTTCTTTCTTTATTTATTAATGAGCAGTTTCTCTGTTGTCTCGAGGGTGCTGACGTCTGAACCCTGCTCCTCACAAGCACTTGCTGCTAATGGAAAGTCCCTGCACGCAGTTTGGGTGATTAGCTGCATAAGGCTTACGTTTGCGCTTGCATATATGCTACATCTGGCTCTTAGTGTGAATGCGTGGGGTATAGTCGGGGGTGGGGTGGTGGTGTTGGTGGTGGGGTTAGTTAATGGCAGCTGCTGTGGCAGTTTAAATAAGATAGGATCAAGCTTTGTTTGCTCAGTTAATGGCATCACAGAAGGGTGGAGTATCCTAAACAATAGTAAAACTATTCATCCACTCATCCATCTTACCCTTTGCCTTATCCTTCTTCCTGGCCAGGGTCACAGTGGATGGATGTAATCCTTCAGCAGTTTTTTACCTGAGACTTTTAAACAGCGGCACTCTTCAAAATAAAGGTCCTACAAAGGGTTCTTCAAAGGTGCTACAAAGAGTTCTTACCTAAAAAAACTTTAGGAACTGAGATTTGTGAGCATGAAAATCATTTACTTGATGCAAAGGTTATTTACCAGGTTTTTCCCAGGTTTTTCACTCTCACACATTTCCTTTACCATCCTTTAGGTAATTCTTCTCCAGCATCGCTCAAAGAACCCTTTAAGAGTGTATATGTTCAAACATGTAAGGACAAAAACTGTTAAGTACATAGAGTAACTCATTAAACATATTAAAAAACATCCAGCATCAGCGTTTGTTAGGCAGCTTCACTTTTGTTAGGCTGTGTTCTTCTCTTTTGGATGCACTTCATAGTCTAAAATAAAATGGAAACTCAAAAACCAGGTGTGACCAACAGTAATGACAGCATGCTGAATGTAAATTCTGCACCAGCATATTTAACTGCCTGTTAAAAGCTTTTGGGAGAGACAGGAAACCTGATCCACTCTGGGCTTGGAACATCTATCTCCTCAGTAAAGATAGTCAGTGTGAGCAGCAGCTTATTCTGTTTAGTATGGTCCTAGGAGCAAGCAAGGTAATCCTTCATATATGGAAACAAGAGTCAGTACCAACATATATGTGGATAAAGGAACTAATTCTCTGCTCGTCTTTAGAGAAATTGAATTGTTTGTAGAATCATTTGTTAAAATGTGGAATCCCCTGTTTACCTACTGCAAAAAGTTCTGAGATAAACCTGGCTGTACATGGGATATGCCTATTACTGTGTGTACCTGTAGGCCTAAAATGTGTTTCTGGATTTCATTCACATGGATTTGTTGTAGGATGATCAGAAATAACACTTGAGAGCACTGTTACAAAGGCTGCAGGACATGTACATAAGCGCTTCATGACAACTGACATAATATTTTTTAACGCAGCATAGCTCATTACACATTGAGGTGTATTACTCAGCAACTAAAGGAACTTCTGTATAAACTGGTGGGCTATTCTCTGGTAATAGAAGCTTGTAATAACACTTTCTGCCCGCCGGCAGTCCATAGACTGTTTAAGAGGGTTAATGCCTATTCCAACAGGCGTCAACTGTCATAAGGTTGCATCTGTCAACTTTGATAAAACTGAAACTGTCACACAGCTTACCAAATGCAGCCTGAACAAAAATATTCACGTACTTTGACATAACACTGGCATGAAAAACTGCTGTGTAATAAATACAGTGAATAAAGTCCTTACACTCCATTTTTGTAACATGGCTGCAAGAATTCACATCAGGTTGGGCACTGATGTTGTAAAAAAAAAGACTACACAGAAGGTGAAGTAAAATTCTTGTGTCTAGAAAATTGTTTGTACAGTTGCATTGTACTATATGTGTGATCATGCCTTATAGTCATGTAATAATATTACATGTGACCCTTTACTCAAGAGAAGGGTGAAGGATACCGATTTCAGCAGTTTTCTCAGCATTTCTGAGATTCCTCTGCTGGAGTCACAGAAATCATTCTAACGGCTTCCTGTTCCAGTTCCTGAAGAAGCAGATGCAACTCCTTTCCCTGCATACCAGCTTAGGTCTTCCACTTTTGGGCTTTTGACACGTCCTTCTATAAAATCTATGCATGTCAGTAAGGTTACGTCTTACCGCTTCAGTGTCTTGCCCCCTCGGTGGTGGGACAAACCTCTCCCTAAAGTTTCTAGACTTATTTATTAAACTACATTAACCCCTTATTGCTAAAAGGCCTATTACACACTAAGGTGTATTCTGTAACTACTTTACAGGGACTACTGTACAAACTGGTGGAGCAATTCTTTGATAATAGACATTTGCAATAACACTTTTGGCCCACCAGCAGGACATTTGGATCAGGATGTTTAAGGGGTTAAGTTGAATGGCATGACTTGTCTTCTAGAACATATATTCCTGCAACTTTAATTTGTAGTATTTTGTTTTTGCTTTGCATTAGTTAAGAGTATCTCTTTTGTCTAATGTGGGCTAATTATTATTATTATTTTTTTGTAGTGACACCTTTATGTATGTTTTCACTTGAAGTGAGTTCCATTTTACCGTTCATAACATTTTTATGAGTTTTTATTCAAATACCATTACACTGTAAATACATCTCTACATTTTTATAAGTTAACATTAGCATTACCTTGAGTGAAGTGGGTTTCATTTTGCAGTTTTCCAGAGTGCTGTTTGATTTGTAATTAAGCAGGTTTGGGATTCGGCAGGTTTCAGTGTAACATTAGCCAAACTAACCAGGTGCTTGTGGATGTAAAGCGGTGAGTGATATTTATTAGGAAAGAGCATTTTATGAAAGCAACATCAAGGCCAAACCAGACCATAGGCATGACGAGCAGATGTGGAGACACTGGCAAAAGACAAAAAGCGAAAGATTAAGAGAAAATGAGAATTTCTTACAAACTAGTCACCAAAAACGTAAAGCTCAAATAGAGAAGAGATGGATGGCAATATTTTGCAAGGGTGCAAAAAACAGACAGGTTTCTAAAGTCATTTAGATAAGAGCAACAGGCCAAAACAGTCATGTGAATATGGAAGGTTGTCCATGATCGGTAAGAGTATGGCACATGGCCATGGCGTTTAAGATTCTGGGGAGTGTAGTTAGTGGAGCTGATGAAGGCAGAGGGAGAACCATTTCAGTCACCTAATAAATGAACTTAATATAATAAATAGCTAGCTGGACTATAAACTAACTGCAACCATGTGACACTATAGTACAAAAATGTAGTGCAAGGAGTGTAACGTTCTTCACTGTTTTTATTACTCAGCAGTTTTATATGTTAGTGTTATATCAAAGTTCTTGACTCTTCTCACATTTATTCAGTTTAACCCTACCTCACTACCTCATTTGGTAAACTGCATCACAGCATCCATTTCATTAAAGTTGACAATTGTAGCCTTTAGGACAGTTGACGCATTTTGGAATAGGCATTTATGAATGATTAAGTCCGTTGTTATTAAGCGCTTATGTACAGTGCCCTACAGTACAGTGTTAGCAAATGTGGTTGGTGTGGCACAACAGATAACACCACAGATAATACCACTATCTGCCACTGAGCTTCCACACCATGTGGGAGACTGGGGCTCGATTTCCATTCTGGGTGACTATGCTGTCCTACACCAATAGGAGCGCTTGGGCAAGACTCCTAACACTACATTGACCCACCTCTGTAATACGAATAACCTTGTAAGTTGCTCTGGATGAGAGCGTCAGCTAAATGCCATAAATGTAATGCAATGTAATGCAAATCAAAGAAGTTCAATGCCTCAAAAGAACCACTTCTGTGTTAAGGAATAAAACAGTGACATAGAAGAGACCACTTTTGGTTCCTTAAAGAACTACGTGTCTAATAGAGATGTGTATGAAGAACCTTTTAAAGGCTTAAAAAATATTTTGCTTGGTATAAAGATTCTTTAACATTTTAAAAGTTCTTCAAATCTCTATTAAAAATGTGGTTCTTCTATGGCATTGTAATAGTAATGGAAGGCTTATTACACATTATGTCTATTGCTCAGTAACTAGGGACTTTTTAGGGACTGTACGAACTGGACACTTTTGGCCTGCCGGTGGGCCATCAGCTTTTTAAGGGGTTAAAGGGCTTTTTTTAAGAGTAGCATGCACTATTTGTGTGAAAGTGCATTTCGTTTAATGAGTTTGGTTTGAAACTCCTTTTTATTCTGTAATTTGAAAATTACACATTTCAACCCAATTAGTTCTGAGTGGGCGGGTGCTACAACACCCCCGATTTACTGTGAGTGCAGCAGGTTAGCAGGCAACACAACAGCCTGAGTGGGAAGAGTTTAATGCTATGAACTGCAAAAGGAACAAAAAAGACTGAACACTAAAATGTGGATAAATGAGAATGCTTGAACACCAAATACACCTACTAAAAGTGTATCTTTCTGGTTCACTCTGATCTGAGTCAGGAGCACTTGTGATTGTCGCAAAGTGATTTATGCTATTTGTGTGAGTCTAATGGAAAAAGAAGTGGGGAGAAAGAAATGATGACATCTTGCGTCAGTGTGTCTCAGTTCCAGCCCTTAGCGATGCCTTGTGAACGAATCTTTCTTTGAGCTGGCTCTTTTTAATAAACCAGTCGAGTTGGTTCAAGTCCAGCTGAATCAGTCTTCCCTTTGTAACATCTACACAACCTTTATATTTACACCACTACTGGAGGCTAAATGTTGTTTTTTTTTCCTGACTCAGCACCACCCTGTAACATATTAAATGCAACCTGTTCAAATTTGCTTACATTTTATGTCTGGAGGGTGTTGTGTTAGTTCTGTATGAATGGCAGCACTGTGTTTAACCTTTTAAACCCTGGGTGTAGACCAGATGCTTTAGTTATTCACTTTCATGACGTTATTACTGTCATAATTACCCATCAATTTCACTGACCCTATAATATATATGTATATATTAACTGAACGATAATTATGGCCTTCAAGGGGTTAAAGAGACAAGTTGGGATCTGTCAGAGGGAGTAGGTATAATTCTCAAATAATAGATTATTTAGGACCCCTGTCACTAACAGGCCCTAACTCCACCCCCCTATACAGTTCCCTCTGGATGTCATGGACATGAAACTCCACCCACTGACTTCTTTTGAAAATGAACGTTGGACATTCTGACCACAGAAACAGTTTGAAAAAGTCTGACCACCACCTTACACCACCTTACATTCAACATAATGTTATCATAAAGATGTTTCAGATAGTTCAGGCCATGTTTGCATAAATAACCTTTAGAATGGTAAGGGATTTTTTTTACACTCATACATCTCTATTACAAACATGGTTCTTTATGTAACCAAAAGTGGTTCTTCTGTGGAATCGTTCAAATAACCACCCAAAGCATTATTTTTCAAGCTTGTACTTCCATTGTACCTTTGGTGCTGCATTCTCTAGAGCAAGATTTTGTAGTTTAAAGACCCTAGTACTCCTTCTGATGATATCTTGAAGGTGTGAGAAGTGCTTAGGGCAAATACTTGAGAGAGGGCTGTAAAAAAGTTTTGGGTTTTTTCCCCCTCTGTAAATGTAAAAAGAAAATAGAAAGCAAATGTTCCCACTAGAAAGCTAAACATCATGTATGCATTTATTTATTAATTATGCTGTCAGTCAGGATTTCTTTATCATTTCCAATGATTGTATGGTGTACTTACATGTTAGAATACTGATCGTTGGTGTAGCCAGAGGGCTAGCCCAGGGTGAAATTTGCTATCCCAACTTTTTTCCTTGCTAATATGAATGCTTAGAAGTCAAGCATATCATCACTCTCTGACCAAAACCATGTCCCCATTTTTTTGCCCTTTTTCACATAATTTGAATATATCTTTTGTGTACACTGATTTCCATTGAAAGTTAAAGTTTTTTCCTTCTTCTGTAAAGTTGCCATTTTGCATGACAGCGATGATATACAGTATACATACTCTAAAAAAGAATGTTTTTGTGAAAGAGTGCTGTGGACCGTAGAAAGCAATTAAGCAGAAGTTGGCTTCTTATTAGAATTTTTCTTGGAATAATAATAAGCTGTAAATGACACAGCATCTATAAACATACCTCTAATTAATTACCTTTTCATGCAATATGACTTCTGTTCACATAAAACAGAAATGCATTTTATAGACCTTTATCTGGTTTTCTGGGTAATTTTGAATAACTACATTTCGCTTGGACTTCCTCAAATTGCCTTGGGCATCCAATTGGCCATCCCATTTACACAATACAACAATTGCCACTGACATTAAAAAATATGTTCTAGTTTGGTTTAGATTGATTAATTATTGAAAATGCAATGAAAATGTTAACTGGTCTCTATTATAACTTATCCTTAACAGCTTTATTGGGCTCAAGTAAGTAAGACTCCTATGGAATTTTGCAGAGATACTAATGAGACAACTCTGGAACATACAATTGCATTGAAACTTTTTTTCTAGTTAACAGTAGCTGAAGTTTTCTCTGTCCTAACTCTAACTTAATATCAGCCACGGTTCTGATTACTTCTACTTCAGGCAGAGAAACTCAGGCCTGGGAAGCGCTGATATAAAATATGGCAGACTCACTCTGTACTTCACGCCTGGGGAGCAGATATAGAGCAAACTTTATTGGAAGGGTGGTGGAAGAATTGTGGCAAAATGAAATAAGGATGAGTTTTGTAAAGGATTGGTGGAGCTTTACAGACAGAGCCAAGCAGTAACTAGTTACGGTTTATATATTACCATTTACTTACTAATTATTTTTAGGGGGGCTTCATTGCATTCCATTTCATTGCTGACAGCATCAAAGAAACTTATTTTCATGCTTCAAACAGTTTATGGATGTAGGACACCTCTGCCTTCTAAGTTCTGTTACTTGAAAATGATGCTTTAATGTTCAGACTATGTGAATACTATGTAATTTCTTTTCTTTAACTTTTATGTTATCATGTGCATACGGACACAAAGTGCTGTGAAAAAGTCTTTGCCATTGCTAATTCATTCTATTTTTGCATGTTTGTCACATTTAAAGACTTCAGGTCAAAGATCAAATATTTTGATACAAAGCCTACATCACTCATAAAGTAATAACCCCCTTATACCTAATAACTGATTGTGCCACCTTTTATTAAATGTTTGTGATAACTTTTGACATTGTTGTGGAAGGATTTTGAGCAACGTTTCTTGATTTAATTTAGCTACATTTGGACAGTTTTCAAGTATGAATTGCCCATTTATAGGTCTTGCCACAGCATATCTGTGGGATTCAAGTTGGGACTTTGGCTTGGTCACTCCAAAACCTCCACTCCAATAATTTTTCACAGCAATGTAAGCCGTCCAAGACTTCTGATTGTATTCACATACAGTTGACTATGTTTAGATGGTGCTGTTGTTGTCATTCACCATTTTAAACATGTTAATCAGTTATAAGGGATATGACCAAAATATAAATTGAGACATAAATTGAAGCAAATAAGTGTTGATATCAGCCTTTCCATTTCTAATATTTTTTCCTTTTGTCACTGTTATATACATCAACACCTGTGTGAGACACTTTTAGAATTTGAAAAATGTGGCGATTAGCCCACAGTTGTTTCTGTACATCAGTTTTCTAAGTGCAGTCCAAATGAACTGAACTTACCTTTATTCCTCATGTGGTTGTGTCTTGTTTATGCGTTTGCTGGCATGTGTGGGCGGGTTTGTGTAGAACACATCA
Source organism: Salminus brasiliensis (assembly GCF_030463535.1). Classification (NCBI taxonomy): domain Eukaryota; kingdom Metazoa; phylum Chordata; class Actinopteri; order Characiformes; family Bryconidae; genus Salminus; species Salminus brasiliensis. The sequence goes on along the minus strand of NC_132894.1, from coordinate 13,902,295 downwards.
TGGGTTATTATATACTTGTTTGCTGTGAATTGGCATGGTGATCAGGTGGTATGGCTTAAAGCAAGCAGAATCTCGGTGGTGGTGGGGGGAGGAGGGGGTTGAGTGGGGGGTTGCAGACTGACATTTGGATTCAGACAGGCTTTTCAGAAGTGAAATTAACACATAAAAAACAAAACATCCTGGCATGTAAACTGAAATGAACACTTAAAGCAAAGCGTTTAGACATTACTTCCACTCCATCTTAGCGCACATACACAACAGGGCAGTTCTGATGGTTTCCAATTCCCCAGGAAGGTGTCTAATTATCTAAGCTGTGCGACCATGGTGTGTTGTTCTTTTTTTTTTTGTTTTCCTTGTGACAGCAGATCTATCTATCCCTGGCTCTCTCCTGAGAATGCCGGAGCCGTCTTCATCTGTAATTACAGCTTTGTCTCAGACAAGCTCCGGCAAAGACCCTGAGCCCAAGATAACGTACCACCATGGAATGAGACGAGAACAATTTCACAGGCGGGATCATGCCAGGCTACGTACCAAATACACTCCGGCTGTTAAATCAACCTCGCAAATCCAACGTACTATCGGCTCATGATGTGAGCGACAGAATGGACCCCCACAAAATAAATAAATTAAGAAATTGAAAGAATAACACTTAACACTTTATTGTTTTTTTTTTTTTGGGGGGGGGGTAATTTAATAGGTGCGCATTACTACTTTATTAAGCAATAACTAGGGTGATTTAAGCATTTTCCTGAGAACTGGCACATCATGATCCTGATCAATCATGCCCTAGCTTTTATATTAATACATGATGTGCAAAACAGAATGATGCATTGTAAACCAGTACAGGTGTTCTTGGAAGTGCTTGGAAATTCTATAAAATATCTGTTGCTGCATGCAGGGGTGCTGCTACCCATGTAAAGACATTACACTGGGTAATGTGTAACCACACGCCTAACCCTGCTGCCAAAATATTCAATTAATACATCTTTTAGAGCCCCTGTCAGTCCCAGCCAAACCAGCAAAGCAATATGTGACTATATTGATATATATTATCTGATTTATAGTCTTCTTTTTCTTCCATGGTTATTCTTATTTTTCTGCCAAATGATCACTCCCTAACCCATCCTGCAAGTTGTTAAGCTATCACTACTGTTTCAACTCCAGTTGCTAGGTGATTGTGCAATTCGAGCTTATACACAGCTTTTCTTTTCTCCCATGTGTTGGATTCTGCATAGCAAATGACATTTTTCCCATAGGAATGAATGGGGTGCAAAAGTTTATGCCACTTTCTTATGTCACTGGCAGCACTGTACCAAAGACATGTGGTACCACTGTAGCCACTTAGCACTTGAGACACCATAGCAACCACCTGGGGCACTACATCAACCACCTAGCTACATCCTATCAACTACTCTGCAGCACCATAGCAACCACCTGTCTACTCTATAGCACCCAAATAGCAACCACTAAGCAACATCATAGCAACCACCTAACAACCACTTAGCAACACCATAGCATCCACTCGGGGTACTATATTAACCATCTAGCAATGTAATAGCAACAATATAGCAACCCCCAGGTAAAAACACTAGTGACCATATAGCAGCAGCCTAGCAACTGCCTGGAAGGAAGAACCACTTAAGCTTTGCAACAATTGTTTCCTTCAGGAAATGCGCTTTTCAAGTTCAGTCTAATCATTGCTTAATAAGGTGGAACGTGGCAAGTAATTAGCAACTACTGATGTCTGAATAATGGCATTACAGGTGCATTAGAACACCTAAAAACCCCTTTTTAAGCTTTTTAGGTGTTTTTTTTTATTATTTCCTGAGGTTTTGCAAAAGGCACACAATTAATAGTGTTGGAAAACACTGTTGTCAGTGCAGCTAAAATATTCAGACTCTCCAGTAACAGAATGTTTTATTGTCTGTCTGGCTGCACTTCACTGATCATTATCCCTGGAATTGTGTCAGTCGTGTATCAGTCAAACAACAGATGATGTGGATTCTGCGCATCTTTTATTTGTTCATATATTTCATTTTTTGTGTGTGTTTTACCAGTGATTCACATTGGAGAATTTATGATGAGGATTTTGTTCTTTTTTTCTAAATGGCGTTGCGAACATTGACTGGCAACCTACGTACTAGATAACATATCCTTTAAGTGTTAGACTAAAGAAATCATGTTGTGTATTAAACATTATATCAAATAAATGTTTGGAGGCATAATGCAGTACAGATAATCAGAACAGAGGTAAGATAATCAATTCATTAGCCTTAAAGGCACAGCAACAAAAGCAGCCTGTTTCGTTCTAAGAAGTAAAGAAGGGTTGCAAAATGGGCATATTAAAATGCATTATAACTTATTGGTACATAAAACCTCACAAATGTCAAAAGTGCAGTAATGATGTAAGGGCTGCAATGTTTAAAGATTCAAAAGCATCTCATAATGTGGCCCTATACTGTGCTCTTCAGCAGAGGTATCTCCAAATAATTACCACAAATGCAGAACTGGAGCATATATTCTAATGACCATGAAAACAGCTAGCTGAAGGTGAAAGCTTTCTTGCATCTCCTGGCTCACATTAATGGAGAATAGAAAATTGTGGATAATAGTCAACTTTACTTACCTTGCTTTTCTTTGGTTTTCCCCCACTGAACAGAACAAATAATCTGAACAATTCCACACATCATTTATATCTGACCACCTTCTTTACTGCACTATTTCTGTTTATTATAAATACCAATCAATATATTTATTATAAAATCATTTACTGCTGGGAAATATAGTTCTTGAATGTGTAAGACCTAATGTGCACATTATTATAGGCCTGCATCTGCCTACTCAGCCTGCACCAGCTTAGCCCCATTCACATTAAATTAGGAATGTTTTTAAGGCACAAAGCAAGGCATCCAATCAAAACAGAAAAAAATACATATCTCAACCTCTTAAACTCTGCGGAACCACCAGTGGTTTCTAGTTTTTTCCCCCACTTGTACAACCGGAACAAATTGTACAACTGGAGCCTGTTTGCATTGGTTTGAATGAAGTTAATGATAGAGAAACCTTCGGGTGTAAAAAAAAACATTGTGGTACATTATGGGGTTAAAGGCACAATATGAAAAACAGCCTCTTTAAAGGTGCCCCTAACACTGGAAATTGATTAGTAAAACAGAGCTGCAAAACAGGCCAATCCTAAAGTCCCAAAACTTTTCTGTCTCAACACCGTTCCAACTCCAGCTGCTAAGTTGATTGTGTAATTCATGCTTATACACAGCTTTTTTTATTCCTTTATGCTGGTTTCAGCAAATCAATATGTTTTATGGCATTCTTTTGGGATGCAAAGGTTTATGCCACTGATACATGCCACTATGATACAAATAACCACTTGGTAACAGCCTAGCAACTACCTGAGACACCATATCAACCACCTAAAAAAATCATTCTTATTCACAACCACTCTGCAGCACCATAGCAACCACACATCAAGCCTATAGAACCCACAATGCTATCACTAAGCAACACCTTAGCAACAACTTAGAATACTATAGTGACCTTTTCTCATTTTCCCTAATTGCAGAACTGGAACAAATCAGCCAGTGTGCATTGGTTTGCATGTAGATAATGATGAGCAACCCTTAGGGTGTAATAAAAGTCACAGGGCATAATGGGGTTAAAGGCACAATATAAAAAATAGCCTCTTTAAAGGTGCCTCTAACACTGGTGTAACCTTGCTCATGCTAGGATAAAAGCTAACCCTAGTCGACAGTCTCTTCAGCTAGCTAACCACACACAGCATTGTTAAGACACCAAGAGGACATTTAAAACAAGTAATTTAAATGTTCTTGTTACTATGCTATTGTATGTAATTCTATGAAATAGACTGCTGGCTACGATATGCTAGGTGGCTTATGTATGAGCTGTAGCAGTGACATAAACCAGCCAATCAGAACAGAACTCACCATAAAAGGGAGTTTCATTCTTGCGTCAAATCATAGGGTTGTAAATAGGTGTGTAAAAAAGCATCTCTGCATTTGTTTCGGGCTACAAACAAAGTCACATACTCTGGTTATATATATATATATATATATATATATATATATATATATATATATATATATATATATATATATTTATATATTTACTTTTTATATAAAAAAAGTGTATAAAAAAAACAACTTAAAAAGCTGAATACACTCTCTACATACAGTACAAACAGTGGAAACATCTTGCTATATAGAACTATTTGTTTTAAAGGTTCAAGATGTTCTCCATCCCAGAGAAGAGCTATTTTATTAGGCAAAGTAACATTTAAGTGTTACTATTACTTTCCCAATCTTGTTCAACAGCAGGCTGTATCCAGCAGCCATCGCAGCAGGCTACAGCCACATATCCTCTCAAAAGTAGATGTCTTGCTGTGATGGACACATGTTTGTTTTGTGCTTGTGTTTTTCATCCTAAACTACACCTGTGTCGCCTTTATGAAGTTTTATATTTGGGATGACAACTTTTACAAGGCATATATAGCTGAGCTGATTTAAAATATTACCAGTGAGCAGATGATGCATACTAATAGTGTCAAATTCACCTCAAAGGCATTTTTTTCCTACATTTATGGCTTCCACAAGTTTTTGCCATTTTAGATTGTGGTCAGTGTATTGTTTGATCTCCTTTAAAGCATGGTGACATGACCTCTGGCAACGTATTTAGCTTAGTTTGTAGCATTGCTGAGGGGTTGACAGGTTCATCTTTTGTACAGTAGAAACTCTGAGATTCTGCATTATTCTTCCATTTTCTAAAAGCATTCTTAGTCAGCATGACTGTACTGAGCCCTGACTCTGCGGCCTTGAGATTCTTCAGCAGATGCATTTGTATGCCTTTCTTCAAGATATCTAGTAAGTGCTTTCATGGCTAGTTGAGGCTCATAAGCTCTGACTAGCAGACATTGAAGAACATTTAAGCAAATGCTGAGTTGTGGAATTTATGAATGCTCTCTGCGGTCATGGCATCAGCATAATGCGCTCGCAATTGTGGCGTGAGCCGTTTTAAATGAACATGTCAGTGGCTATGGAAAGGGGCGCACTGATTTGCTCTCAAGCATGGATATCCCAAGGACTGATTAGCAGCTTAGAAGCTGGTCTTACTTGGAAGTACAATTTTGTTTCTTTATTATTGCCATCCAGTGGGTGAAAGCGGTAACTTTGTTGCTGGTCCCCAATTAGTGGGCTGGAAATTACTGAAGAAAAATTGCAATAGAATTTCTTTATTTGTGTTTTTCCTTTGGAAGTGATGTTCTCCTTGTCTCGTTTTAGAAAATGGGCTAAAAGTAGCAAGAACACCATATTCTAAATGACCGTTGCGCTTTACCATGTCCCAGTAAGAGCTTTGTCTAGTGAGCTGAGTGTATGTACATTTTTGAAACTGACAAACTTCTATTACCAAAGAATAGCCCCAGCAGTTTGTACAGAAGGCCCTGTAGTTACTGAATAACACATTGTAGTGTGTAATAAGCCTTAAGGGGTTGAAGATGTGTTTTGTTTATGTGGGTTTTTCTTTTAAATAAGGAGACCACAGTGTCCGAGGTTCACAGTATGTCACTTGCATAATTATCATTTGTGTTAGACACAGATGGAATTTGGCCTCTGCCTTTAACCCATCCATTCAGTGAGCAAACACACAGTAGACAGAGAGGCATATGTGCCCAGAGTAGTGGGCCGCCATAGCTGAGGCACCCAAGGAGGATACAGGGCCTTGCTCAGCAGAAGCTTGCTGAGCCCAGGTATCAAACCCACAACCCTGTCATCAATAGCTCGGTGATTTAACTGCTGAGCCACTACTGCAAATTATTTAACTATGTGAAGGTAAATACTTTTTTTTTTTTTATTACAGTCGGGGTGATATATATATATATATATATATATATATATATATATATATATATATATATATATATATATATACTGTATGTATATATATATATATATATAGTCTTAGATATATACATAGTCTTTCCGAGACAAGTATAAGTCAACCGCAAAGTAGATGGGTGGAAAAGGTTTAATATTCCAAGGGGATCTCATTCTTTTGGCAAAAACTGTAGAAGATTAAAAAAGAAACAGATCTTTACCAACTCTATAACTGTAAACGGGAAACCCATCTACACAAACGAACTCGCCTTGCCTCAGAAATATGGCTTCTTGTGGGTTCTGACTGCTGCAATCAGCTAAGCATCGGCATCTGTGATGCCTCAACCATTCAAGGCTGGGAGTTTAAGACAGCATAATTGGCCTTGCTTTCTCTGGGTGAACGGGATGTGCCTCCCTCTCCCCCTGTCACTCTGTGCATTGTTAGGCATCTGTTAGCTGACAGAGGAGTTACTTCTCCTCCAAGAGCACTGAACTGTCCAACAATGATGTGGCAGCGTTATGCGAGAGAGGAGTTAGCTGGTGGAAATTGGAAGTGATTAAAATTGGGGAGGAATTGAGTTCCTAAGCGCTGCTACAGACATACTTATTGGAAAAGTATTTAAAAAAATTTTTGCCACTGAATGCAGTTAATAGAGTATTTTAAGGTGTACTTTGCTGTATAAATAGTAAGCATGTGATGTTGGTTGTGGCGCAAAATGCCTAGATGTGCTTTTACAAGCCTATTTACTGTGCAGTTATTTTGCCTCAGAATGAAACATGCTGATTAACCTGTTTTCATTGGTGGTTTACGTCACCACAACAGCTCACAGGAGCCATGCAGCATAGTATAGCATAGCATAGCTTTGTTTTTAGCACTGTATCAGAACATTGTATTTTATTATTATTTTTTATTATAAATTCATTATTTTTTTGATTGTAACAAACAATTTATCCATAATTAGAATGATTTAACTTTAAACTCCTTGGAACCACCAGAGGCTCCTTGCCTTTTTCTCCACTGTTTTAACTTAGGAACTCAGGAACTAAAACTCAGTTTGCATCACTTTGCATGTAGTATTACTCAGGGTGTAATAAAAGCCACAGAACATAAAGGGCCCTATTTTAGCAATCTTTAGATGAGCCATCAACTGTGCAACGCACCGTCACTGTGTCTTTGTTATCACAACAAAGGGAAAAATACTCCTTACCTATGGCTCAAAACCTGCAAAAAAGCATAGGTGTGTTTTGGGGGGTTACATGCAATAAACAAATTAACGTGTCACTTGCCATTCCCTTTAAGAGCCAGGTGTGGTCTGACTCTGGAGGATTGCTATCTCAATGGTGCAACACACGGCCTGGGAAGGCTTGTTGAGGCAGTGGAGCGTCTTGCCTCGAGAATAACGTTATTTTCTTTTGTATTCTGTTTATAGCAATAATACATAGCATGAGATAGAAATGAGAAGATAGCAATGACTGATGATGTCTGATGATGTCTACCTAGCTTGTTTTCAGTCCGTGGTGCACCTGTGTTTTCCATTGCCAAGACAACAATGCACCAGAAACACTGGAACACACCTAATTTTAAGACCACACCGCCCTTCGGCGTAGATATATTCGCAAACACCGTTGCTATTTAAATGACGCAGTAGGAGGGCGTGAAAATAGACTGTTGGCGGGGTGTTAGATAGCAATAAGCATTGTGACGCTCCTTGCTCAGGGTGTAAGAGAGGGCCCAAAGGGTTAAAATGAAGCAGAAATTCCGTCTACGTGTTTATTTGTAGACTGTAGGTGTTCTTTACAAATGGGCCACCATTGTTTATAGTGCTTACTGGTCTATGCTTTCTTTTTTTTTAGCAGTAACAGAGCTGGGTGTGTATGAGTGGTGTAAGACTGGGAAGAAAAGCTGGAGATAAATACAAAATGCTATGTCTATGAGTGTCACTCCCATTAGTTGGTTGATGCTCATTTGGATGTACACTAGAGCAGAAAACCCACATCACCTGTGTTCCTTTATGTTTGTGTTTCCTCACCTGTTCTAATTTTGGCTTGTACACGTAGAGGCAGTGTTTAGTGCAGGCTTCGAAAGGCTTTGTTGGAGTTAAAGCTTCATTGAGTGTTTGAGTTTCTTTATTAAAAAAAATATACAAGTAGCCTATCTTGCTCATTTCAAATGCGTTGCTTTGTTCTAAGGATGCTTTGTATTACTGTGCTAGAGGGACTGCTGCTACTAAGACTAAGACCTTGAGTTTTGTAGATAAATACTATAACAAGTTCCTCAACCCACCACCTCCAAGTCAATTTAAATGTGTGCCAATTTTACTCCACCCGTGCCATAGTGACCTTCAGCGGAATGAATATGTCTGCATGGCAACGAGCTTCATACGCGGTGATCTTTTCATTATGTTTGAATCACTGACAGCTACTTCACGCCTAAGCTGACAGTAAACAAGCAAAATCAGGCAGCATTATCTTTCTTAGCTTTGCATCATGCTCGCACAGTACGTTCTCATTAGTTTAGACGCCTTTTAGACAGGTTTCCTGCACCTGTGAGATCTGTTCATATACAAAAGTCCCTGATTCACATGCAGTCCTAATCCCTGTGCTGCTCCTATAGTAACATGTTCAGTGTCCGATTAGATCTCAAAATGAATTGCCTTTACCTCAGATATTCTAGACTTATGTTTTAAAGGCTGTTTGGGGTTCTTGCTTTTTGCATTGGTTCACTAAGAGCCATCTGACATACATGTAAAGGTGTGTGTGCTAGGGGTGTATGTAGAATACTTGCTGTACTGGGGCACACACAGAATTTAGAGGGACACATCTGCACCTTCTGCTTGCCTAATAATAATAATAATAATAATAATAATAATAATAATAATATTCTGTTGGCTAGCTAAATTATCTCTTCTAGAATGCTGTTAGACTAGAATAAGCTTGTAGCCTAGCGTGGATATTCACTTTCTTAAATATCACTTTTGCTTCCTCGTGCACTGCTATTGACCTTCCCCTGCAAGCGGCATCAAGCGAAGTTGCGTTTACAAAGCCTGGTTTGTGATACAGTCTGAGGTCACATATTTTCAGATATCTGATGATGAACAGATATCTGATGGTGATATGCACAACACTGTTTCCAGTGCTCATCTCTGGTGCACAGCCTGAGAACGAATATCTGAGAAAACACAACAGTAACATATTACACAACAGTAATGAAAGCACCATGTTCTTAGGATGTTAACATGTCGCCATCTTGGTCTGGGACAAGAATGCTGGTAGGAGTTGGAATTTTGTAGGAGTTGGATTTTGGAATGGGCCTGTTTTGGCCTTGTTTTGCCTCTGTAGAATTTGCATCTGAATGAAGAGACAAGAGTGTTTAAGGTTTATGATATAACATGTTCATGTACCAAACTCTCCTTTGTGAACTATGCCAAGGTTTTCACAAGTGCTCATAAAACAACAAGAACTAAAAAATAGAAAAATATGAAGAACTTTTGTTTCTAATGACACTTTTGCAACTGTTCAGCAAAAGAGATGAATGCAACTTAACTCTGTCACCCACAATTTTAATGATTTGTAAGCCTAATAGCTTTTCGAAACACGTGTTCCCCAAACACGTCTCGGTTGATTTGGGAGGAAATCAAATGATTTTTTTTTTGTTGTTTTGTATAATTTTTTTTATTTTTTTTCCCTCATTCATTGAGCAAACCAAAAGCAACAGTGGCAAGACAAACTTAAGCTGATGAAAAAAAGCTTGAAGAGAACCAGGACCCCATCCTTCTGAGGAACCCATCCTAATGTGGCTAATACTGGATTACAGAACAACAAAACAAGAGAAATAAGAGCAAAAAATGAAAACACATCTTATTAATATGCGGGAATAAATACTGTACAGTAAAGATCAATATCCTTATATCCTTATATCCTTACATCCAATATAATATAGAGTTCTGATAGTACTAATACTGTTGTTCTGATAGTACTGATATTTATTAGATTCTTAGATAACAAAGACACCTGAACTAATTAACAAGAAAGACTGCTTATATCCACAAAGAAAAATAGCTACGATCTGTAATCTAGTTACAGACTCTTTAGCTGTGGTTACTACCAATGGCTTGTTACCATTGGCTATTACTTTTTAATGGCCATCGCCAGGTTACAGACAACCCTTGACCAAGCTTGACCATGCTGGTCAACCAACATGACCAAGCATGACCAGAATCAAATGCAAAATACTGTACATTATGTTGGTCAAGAGCTATTTTAGACCATTGAAATACTGTGAAATACAATGGTCTAAAATACTGAAAACCAGCAAAAACTGATATACTGATAGACTGAGATGCGTTCTGAGATACTGACCCTCATAAAATGCCTCTTAACCAATCGCATTGTAAGGTCAGAATTAACTGTGGTGTAAAATGTGGTGTGAAGTTGACTGTGGTGTGAAGTTGGCTATGGAGCCATATGCCATATTACTGTATGAAAAGTGTTCATATATCAAGACCTATCTTGGTTCATAAACATTGATATAAACTAAATTACATCTCACACCCTCTTAAATTCACTTGTCAGTGCTGTTTGCCACATTGTATGCTATTGAAAACTTGACAGTTTTGCAGATGCTCTTCAGCTCCATAACAATACTGTAAAAGACAGTAGTGCAGTGCATGGACCTTAGCTCCGGAAAGTTTATAATGAGTTTGTTTCCCCTGGAGATTATGTACTTTTATAGCAGCACAGTCTCTGACAGGTATAAGAAGCAAGCACCAGCAATGTATGGATGCAGCACAAATGTGCATGCACAATACATTTACATTCACACATTAGCATAACCAGGATTGGATGAGTTCAGTGCAAGAAAACAAACAGGCCCACACTCCTAAAAATAAAGGTGTCACATGTATGGTCTAATGTAGGATAATGGGTTAGGTAAATGAATAATTCTATTATTAACTTGTTATTATTAAATAGCTACCCATGAGTCATGGGTGTAATAAGTAGTCCAATAAAAGCATTAGGCCTCCCCTTGCAATAGAGTCCAGTAATTCCCCAGTTGCCCTGTCTGCACTGCTGGCACAAATAGAATGCATTTTGATGACATTGACATAAGGGGGTATTCTCCCACATGCACAAATGTGCACTTCATGTTATGATGAAAATTTAGTCGAATTCCAATCTGGCTGTTCAGAGGTCAAGTTGGACACGTACTGAATTTCAGGACCATAGATGAAAGTGGCCAAACGTTCTACATTCAGTGTGTTCAAATCAGTGTTCTTCATATGTGAAGAACAATGAAATAGGTTTAAGCACAAACACATTAAACTGATTAACCAACTAAAACCAATTAAAATTCACTATTAAGTGGATAAATATATGTAATATTCAAAATGTCCATAAAAAATGTTCTTAAAAGGTTCAGAGGTTCTTCATAGTATAGGCAATAATTGTATACTGAGCCATGACAATTCAAAGAACCATTTGGATAACTAAATGGTTCTTTGCCTGGTTAAATGGTTCCATTAAATGGTAGAAAACCTTTTGTAGATGGTTCTATAGAGCACCAAAATGGTTAAACTACTGTTTTGAGTCATTATACATTTAACAGTTAGTTCTAACCTCACAATCTGATCTAACCATGCTGATATCTGTGATAACAGCTCAGCCTTTTCACACCAAAACTGTGTCGCTTCGCTAACGCGTCAAAAACAATTGACAGGCAAGTCTGTTTACTCTGCGGCCATCCTCACAAGTGCAGCAATTTCCAGTCACAAAGTCCAGTCCAGGATCCCCTCTGTAGTAATGAGGAGAGACCAAAATACTCTATCCGCTAAAAACCTCATGAATAGTTTGTAGCGTTTGGCTATAATGCACAAAAAAAACATGATTATTTGATATTTTCTGGCTTGCGCAGATATCCATATTGAGGGGCAGGGGCTTTCCCTACCAGCACATTGACCCTCCTCAGCTCACACCATAACTAGCAAGCTGATTAGCTCTTTTTGTTGAAGGACGGGACTTTACGTATCTGTAAACAGACAAATGTTGAGCGTTGTGAGAACTCCCATACATTTATTTTAAGTCTCTTAGTCTCTGGCTAATACTTCGACAGTGCTATGACTATATCCGTTCCACAGAAGGTGAGCCTTACAGTATTTACAGTTATCTTTGACTACATCCAGAGTTCAACAGGTTCCTTAATGAACCTTCACATTACCATTGCATAGCAATAACTCACTTGTTGTGGAACTACTTTTTGTGGAACTGACTTAAAGGATATTCAGTACGAAATTTATACTGAAGCTTCTTTTATTTTATTTCTTTATTTTATAAAAAATGTTGTATAAAAGCAATAGAACATTCAAGGGCATGTGTTATCAGGAATTATATCACAGCTGTGATGATCTATAGCACTCACCTTGAGCTCATGCCTGCAACCAAACCCAATAACACCCTTTTCATGTTCTACTACTTAAAAGAACTCTTTTCCAGTACTGTATAGAACCCCTTTTAAGTAGAGTGCACATAACATGAACCCAGCACCAATAGAAATGTTTGAATTTTCATATTTTGTACCGAATGACAGAATTTCTTTGCTTATTTCAGTGACTGAGAGGGAGAAATAATTCATACCGAGTTCCATTGTGCTTTCTTATCACCACTAATTCATGTGACCTCTAAAAGTTGAAAAGGAACAGGAGAAAACATACAGAAATTCATTTTCACTCATCCTAATTTGTCACATTTGTACAAGTTTCATTCCATGAAACAACATGGGTTACCTCCCTCTCCCATGGAGGGATTAGCAGGAGGGAAGGGATAAAGGGAAAAAAGTAGGGAAGGATGGGAGTATGAGGAGGGCGGACGGGGGCGCAAGAGCTTTGGACTGATGAGGCCCTAGTCTAGTCTCACCAGATGAAGATCAAAGGAGGCAGGCGGGGATTTCAGACAGATTAAAGCGTGGCGAAGGACAAACAAAATCCTCCCGTGTTTTAATGAGGGGAAATTAAGGCCATGGCTGAGCGTCAGATGAATACAAACAAACAAAGCGACTGCCAAATGCCACATCCTTAAAAAAAACAAAAGTGTGTTTTCTCCCTCTCACCGCCGTGTTTACCACCCTTGTGTTAATGCAATGTGCTTCTGGGAGTCTCTCTCTCTCTCTCTCTTGGAGCGCTAGTAAAGTAAAGCATGGCAAGGAAGCTTGAGGTTGGGCGGATCAAAGCAACCTTTTTTTTTCCTCTTTGGCAGATATGCTGCAGTTTCCTGGGATCTCAACCTCGGTGCCCCGTTAGCCTTCGAACACCTACACTTTTCTCACAGACCTTCAGAAAGTAAACTTCAATAAGCCGTCACATCTCCACATTTTCTAGGTTTTTCAGGAGCACATGTATGCTCATTTGTTGTAATTCCATTTAAAGCAGCATTATGCAGCATTTTTACCTGAAAATCTTCAAAATCACATTGATGCACATTGATAACATTGATTTAAAGGGAATGGCTTCTCGATCGTTCCCACTCCGGGCTTGGTGGAGAGGACAGGACAATGCTAAAAAACTATTTGTGTAAAATCATGTAGTATTATTACTCTACTGTGATAAATCTGCATAATGCTCCTTTAAAAGTTTCCAACCTTAAAATTAAACAAGTTGTTTTCATCATTGTGCCAACAATGATATACAGTGGGGAAAAAAGTATTTAGTCAGTCACCAATTGTGCAAGTTCTCCCACTTAAAAAAATGAGAGAGGCCTGTAATTGACATCATAGGTAGACCTCAACTATGAGAGACAAAATGAGAAAAGAAATTCAGAAAATCACATTGTCTGATTTTTAAAGAATTTATTTGCAAATAATGGTGGAAAATAAGTATTTGGTCACCTACAAACAAGCAAGATTTCCGGTTGTCACAGACCTGTAACTTCTCTGTCCTCCACTCATTACATGTATTAATGGCACCTGTTTGAACTCGTTAACAGTATAAAAGACACCTGCCCACAACCTCAAACAGTCTGTTTGACCACTGCTAATCTCCCTCAACCAGGGGCTCCACGCAAGATCCCAGCCCGTGGGGTCAAAATGATCACAAGAACGGTGAGCAAAAAGTCCCAGAACCACACGGGGGGACCTAGTGAATGACCTGCAGAAAGCTGGGACCAACGTTACAAAGGCTACCGTCAGTAACACACTACGCCGCCAGGGACTCAGATCTTGCAGTGCCAGACGTGTTCCCCTGCTTAAGCCAGTACATATCCAGGCAAGAGAGCATTTGGATGTTCCAGAAGAGTATTGGGAGAATGTCTTATGGTCAGATGAAACCAAAGTAGAAATGTTTGGTGCAAACACAACTCGTTGTGTTTGGAGGAGAGTGAATGCTTAGTTGCATCCAAAGAACACCATACCAACTGTTGCTTTGGGGCTGTTTCTCTGCAACTAGGACGACTGGTCCGTGTACATGAAAGAATGAATGGGGCCATGTATTGTGAGATTTTGAGTGCAAACCTCCTTCCATCAGCAAGGGCATTGAAGATGAAATGTGGCTGGGTCTTTCAGCATGACAATGATCCCAAGCACACTGCCAGGGCAACAAAGGAGTGGCTTCGTAAGAAGCATTTCAAGGTCCTGGAGTGGCCTAGCCAGTCTCCAGATCTCAACCCCATAGAAAACCTTTGGAGGGAGTTGAAAGTCTGTGTTGCCCGCCGACAGCCCCAAAACATCACTGCTCTAGAGGAGATGCATGGAGGAATGGGCCAACATACCAGCAACGGTGTGTGCCAACCTTGTGAAGACTTAGAGAAAACGTTTGACCTCTGTCATTGCCAACAAAGGATATATAACAAAGTATTGAGATGAACTTTTGTTATTGACCAAATACTTATTTTCCACCATTATTTGCAAATAAATTCTTAAAAAATCAGACAATGTGATTTTCTGAATTTCCTTTCTCATTTTGTCTCTCATAGTTGAGATCTACCTATGATGTCAATTACAGGCCTCTCTCATCTTTTTAAGTGGGAGAACTTGCACAATTGGTGACTGACTAAATACTTTCTTTCCCCACTGTATATCAATAACCTCTGTTCTGCCCTGCTCATTTCTCAAACAGCCTGACCTGAAACATTGCTGTAACCTAAAATGGTGGATATACTACATACTGTCAATAAAGCTGGAAAACATAGAGAGCAACACCCTCCATGTGGGAGACTGGGGTTTGATTCTCTGACCAGAGAAGCACACCATGCTGAAGTCTGTGGGAACATGTATTTGTATGCTTCAGTAACATTCTAAACTTTCCACCAAATGCCATAAATGTCTTGTAAACATGACTGCATGAATACTTTATTATTATTATTATTATTATTATTATTATGTTGCAAAAAGAATTCAATTAAACATTTTATAGTTTAGCCTCCATGTATGGAGTGTATAGATATAAGAGTGAATAGGAGTTTTAAAACTTCAGCATGGTTTACTTACATCAAGCTCATTTATTTCAGATTTCTGTGTAATAGGTTCTTTACAGACAGTATTTCCTTCATAATTTAAAAATTGCGACCAGTCCAATAGAGCCATTCTTGGACCTCATGAGTTCATGTTCCTCTGGGATAAACAAATGCAAAACACATTTTGTCCTGAATCTCACTGGATCCTCTGAACTGGATCCTTGTCTTTGTCGCTTTCTGTGTTTTCTGTCCAATGTACAGCATTTACAGTATATTGCCCTGTATGTGCTCAACACAGCCCCTGTGCAAACCAGCAGACTTTGTCAGGTGTGGTTGTAACATGGCTGTTGATCTAACAGGCTATATTTTGAGGAACTGGTGTTGTTAATTGGGTAGAAATTAAAATTCAAATGATCCAGTGATATTTATTTAAGAAGGCCTTGAGGGTTCTAAGGATTCTCCACTATGTTCCCTGCTACTTCAGTGGCCAAACACTGCTTCTGTATTTCCTCACAGATGAAACATCCTGTCATGGTTTCCAACAGTCATTTGGTAAACCAGCCACCACTAAACCACAGTATGATCAATGTGCATGGATGAAAATATGCATATGACAGACTTATATCAAGATACCATAATAAACCTTTAAACACAACCGCTAAAACTGAATGGACCAACTTGTCTCTAACTGGCTTTGCTGGTTTGATTATCCTGTTACAGAAAAGCTCCAGTTTGCACAATGGCAGTGTTGATCAATGACATGATGGCTGGAAACACTGTCAAACCCCAGTAATCGGCCATTAATCTCTGTCACTAATCAGAGCAGTCATGGTGGCCCATCAGATGAGCGAACGATCCCAGGAGCTATTAATGGCTCTGAAAAGTCTGGCTAAAACAACAGCTGTGATGTACATTAATTAGACAGGATTGTGTGAAGTATGCAGCTCAGGGATTGCACACGTCTTGTCATCTTCCCTTTGCCTCTTAATTCTCAGAAGTCTAGTTTTCACTGTCATTGTTCTATGTGTGTGTGGTTATTAATACATTATATTTGCATTTGATTTATATTCGGGATCAACAAAATCATGAGAAATTAGGTCAAAATATTCATAACAGATTTGAGAATCATTGTACTGTATCTTTAAGTCATTATTCTGGCAAAATAAGTCACAACCATGTAAAAATAATCTAAAAAGATCATGAAGTCAAATATTTTATGAAATAATAAGTCAGAATATCTTTTTTTAACCCCTAAATGCAGAAAAGCTTATTACACATTAAGGCGTATTAGCCGGTAACTAAAGGGACTTCTGTACAAACTGGTCATGCTATTCGTTGGTAATAAGTTCCTAATCATTTTTGACCTGCTGGTGGGCCATAGGCTGTTTAATAGGGGTTAACTGAGTACCTTTTAACATTCTGCTGCACAAACCAAAGGAAAACTAGCAGTTTTCTCCTCTACCTGTCAGGAATGGGCTACTATAACTGACCAGGGGCACCAAATGTGGGGTGCTGGGGTGCATTTCAGACCATTCTAAGGGTTTGTGACTGACATGGTTCCTGTAAATGATTAGAACACTATGTGAAACAGTATTTATATGCATTTATTTAAAATACATATAAAAAGAGTCTGTATGACCCCCCATTCCCCTGAAAAGAATGAAGAATGAAAAAAAAAATCAGGAGAGTGCAACAGTATGAGTGTTGGAAAAAAGTCTAAGTGGTTCCTTAAAAAGGCTTTTCTCCCTTAAAGCAACATTTAACAATTTTATCCTTAAAATAACAGCTTCAAAATCATGATAATGACTTAATGACTGGACTCGGCACAGTGCTAACTGCACTATATAACACTCACAAGAACTGTGTAATGCAGCTTATCTTTGTCACATTTGTGCAAAACCCTGTTATATGACTCTATTGTGTCAGTCCACCTGTCCAGTGATGTTTTTTCCAGAAATACATGTGTAAACATGTCCTTTGGATGTGGCTCAAAGTGCAAATTCCATTTCTTCCATTTCTCAGGAAGAAGCCCAGGAGCAATAAAAATAATTTATCTCATAATGCTGCTTTAACATAATTACTAAATATCATCACAGAAAATTCTGAGTGCTCAAATTTGTCTCCTCTTTCAGCTAACATTTAATCAATGGAGGCAAACTTTTTTTCATAACAAATCAGGCGTCTGCCCGTGCCCGGTGCAAGGCCCAACAAATGTAGCTTTAGGCTTAGCAGTCCTATCTCCTCTTCCCTATGCCCCAACCAATGAACCGGCTTTGCTCCCAACTGAATAAGGAGGTGAGCAGCATGGCACTGAAAGACATGTCAGCTAATCAGTAATGGTGAGAATTTTCTATTTAAGATTCAAAATTTTACCATTAAAATTCATGCAACTGTTAACGATGGCCTTTAGCATATTTCTTATAGGCTGTATCAGACCTGCATCAAATGGTGAATTCCACTGTATGTGGAGTCTTTCCTTGGGGTGAAAAATCTCTTGGGGTGCCCCTGAAAGGAAAAGGCTTTGATCTCTATCAACAAAGTTGTATGGCAAGCTGTTTTAGTGTAAAATGAATTTGTACCAGTCAGAAGTACATTGTAGATTTTTGAAACTGCAATTTCTACTAGTAAAAAAGTGGAATTTTTACTAGTAAAACATGATTATAGATAAGTCATGTTGCAAACGTAACTCAGTCATGCAGATTTCTCCTGTACAACATCCGGAGAATTCGACCCTTCCTCTCTAGAGAGTCGCCCAGGTGCTTGTTCAGTCTCTCGTCACTTTCAGACTTGACTACTGCAACTCTCTTCTGGCTGTTCTCCCTTTGCACACCATCAGGCCCCTGCAACTTATCCAGAATGCAGCGGCACGGGTCGTCTTCGTTCCTGAATTCAGCCATGTCACTCCACTGCTGTCTTCTCTTCACTGGCTTCCTGTAGCTGCCCACATCAGATTCAAAACCCTGATGCTGGCCTACAAAGCCAAGAACAGACCAGCCCCTCCGTACTTGATGGCAATGGTCAAAAGCCGATCCGCACCAAGAGCCCTTCGAGCTTCAAGTACGGCTCAGCTCGACCTGCCATCCATCAAAATCTGCGGAAGACAAGCGTCCAGGCTTTTTTTCTGTCCTGGCACCAAAGTGGTGGAACAAGCTTCTCCTAGCTGTCCGAACGGCCGAGTCGCTCACTGTCTTCAAACCCAGACTGAAGACCCACCTCTTCAGAGAGTACTTGGGCGAATAGTAGAGTGATCTCCTTACTGCCTTGTGTTTAGTAGTGTCTAAACTTTAGCCTATCTGAATTTTAGCCTATTCAAACTAGCTGAGGTTATTCTTGGGTAAATACAAAGCACTTTTGTAAGTCGCTCTGGATAAGAGCTTCTGCTAAATGCCTTAAATGTAAATGTAAATTTGTAAATTAATGAAAACATAATATTTGTCAAAATTACATTAGGGCTATGTTGTCCTGTGAGAATAGCTTTACAGATCTGTAGACCTGATATTACTACTAGTAAAAACTGCATAACAGAGGTCCTGAATTTGTTACAGCTTGTATCACTGGTGTCATTTTAGGCTAAAAACAGCTTGCCATAAAGTGGGAGGGCATGTATACAGACTTGCTCCATTGCTCAGATGTCTATACTTATCTCTGGGCACAAGTGCAGTGAAAAAGCCTGGTATAAAAGAGCATAGGTAGAAGGCTTCTCTCTCAGATTGTATGGAGTATCACATTACCGCATGCTTTTGTTTTCTCTATTAGCAAAAATGGCTTCCAATCTTATAACTATTTAAAACTCTCCATTCCATCAGCAAAATCCCCTAAATACATCCTCCTCTCCTCCCTCCATTTCTGTCTCCTTCTCTTCCGTTTTTTCCTCCCACTCTTTCTTCCCCTCGTGTCTTCATGATTGCAGCCCTTGTGCTCCAGGTTCTGTTTGATAGGCCAGAGCCGGCATGAAGGAGCAGGGCAATAACGGCTGACCTTTTGAATAATGACTGCGCAGGCGGGTCAGGACGGAGGGCCCTTTCCTAGCACCTCTCCTGAGGGGCAAGTCCGGACGCACCGCAGACTCGTGCTCGCGTTCACCTTTACAACAAGCCTAACTCCACTTAATATCCATCATCCAAGCACTTCAAATGCTGCAGGCACTCTGCTCTGCCTGGATTGCTTGACGTTAGAAAAATATAATTATGCCCTCGTCACTCTGCGTTCTCTTGACTGGATGACCACCATGTCATTCTCAGTCGAGGTTTTCGCAGTCATTTAATGTGAGAAAGTGTGTGGTGTGTGCGCTGGTGGGAGGATGGTTTGTTGAAATGTAAATTTGAGGTTTGGAATGAAATGTGAAAAGGTCCATTAGAGCCTCATGTTTTAAACGAAGTGCTGAGGAGGAGTTGTATATGCCGTGAAATGACCATATGGGCCGGAAATGTCTTGCTGAACACTTTCAGAGAGGACACTTTAATTATAGATACAGTGAAATGACTCTCAACTCCTGTGGAGTTAGAGAGCGATTGGGAAGTGGATGGTCATATTTGAAAAGTTGTAGAGGTCTACTTGTCAAGTGTAATTAACACTCAAGTCAAGAGTCATTACCATTGTTTTTTAAGGCTATTTTTTTTGTAAAGTAATTACACAGTTATATTATTAATGACAGTTATTTGCAATGAATCCCGTCTACATTTGGAATCCCATCTACAAATACAGTTTGGATTCTGGAAATATATCTTCTACTTACTAGCAGATAATGGATTTTGACAGAAATGTATACTGCATCTCTTTATATACATTGTATTATCAGCATACACATTTGCGTGAAAAATTTGCGTATGCACTCAAGCTGCAAGTACTACCACAGGTTTACAAGGCAAAAGTTTCTGATGAATAGGTCGGACCTACCTGCGACTTCTTAACGTGAGCTTCAGTGGCAGAGACTGAGCTACGACTGGCCTGTTTGTACAAAAGCCTAAACATGGCCAATGTCACAAGATCTATTTAGAAATATTGCCACATCTTAAATATTTCTTCTAATATCATCTTGAATATCATCTCTTATCTTGTCTCTGACACTTTATCATCAGCTGTCACTGTCATCTTGTGTTCTTTTCAATACATTGGATTTACATTTGATTTACATCGCCAGCCATATCATTAAAGCTTTCTGCCTAATATAGTGCAGGTCAAAAAAGCTCTGACACCATAAAGGCATGGAGCCCACAAGACCTCCATGGATTGCATCAGTGAGACCCTATTGGCCTCACCAGTTGTCCTTCTTTTGACCACTTTTTGTAGGTACTGAACCCGGCATACCAAAAAAAAAAGAATGTGCCTGATGTTTTGGAGATGCCCTGGCCCAATCAATCTGGCCCAGCCCAACTGTTTTCAAAGTGTATCAGATTATTTCCTGCTTCAAACACATCACCTTCAAGAACTGAATGTTACTTACTGCCTACTGTATACCTCCCTACCTTTGACACTTGATTATAAATGCTATTCACTATACCTGTGGTTTTAATGTTATGGCTGACTGGTGTACATTCACTACTGACTTTTTTTCTAGGGTTGCATCAATATGCGAACTGTGGGCCGATGCCAGTAGTACTAGTTTTTCATGTTCATGTCTGCAGATGACCATACTGATGCATAAACATTTATAAAATTAAAAAATTAAGACTAAATATTCCTGTATTAGCAATACAGAGAAATATGATAATTATTTGTATATTTGTAAAGCCTATTGACATATAAGATTCATCTGAACACAACCTTTTACACTAACATATGAATATTGATCTAGAAATACTGTTGAATCTGTTAATTAAATTTTGTATTTATTCTTACTTGTTTAATTGTTCAATAAAATTGTAAAAATTGTTTATTTTCAGGTTTAGATAAAAGAAAAATTCCTGATTTTTAGGCTTAGGCAACAGATAACACCACTAACTGTCAGTGAGCTACCACACCATGTGGGAGACTGGGGTTCAATTCCCAGTGTGGGTGACTGTGCTGCGCTATACCAATAAGAGTCCTTGGGCAAGACTCCTAACACTACATTGGCTCACCTCTGTAATACAAGTAACCTTGTAAGTTGCTCTGGATAAAAGCGTCAGCTAAATGCCATAAATGTAAATGTAGAAATATGTCATTTGAATTAGTGGGAACACTTTTGTGGATACGTCTTTTAAAATATGTTATATTTAGCACCAATATAGGGTGCCACTTTTGATATCAAAGAATTCAGTCAAAGAATCTACCCAGAAACCCTTTTACTTAGAGTGTGTGTATTGGTAGGAGCAGCTGTTCTGCTTTGTGATTGGTCAGCCTTCCGATTTTTCCAAAATTGCATTGAAAAGAGAAGAACAGAACCTTTGGAAGCTATTCCAAGACTTTGCACAAAGTCAGCATTTCAAAAGCATTAAGAGGCTGAGCAGAGCTGTAATGGAGCCACTTTTTCCTAGAAGTTGAAATGGTTTCTATTTCATGTCGGACCGAGAAAAAGTGTAAATGGAATTTGAGACTCACTCCCCGTCTGATAAACACTCAAGGACAACTCCTATTCATTGAATATCACAATATTGTACATTCCATACTGTGCTATCTGTGTGGGCTTCAGTACTTTGAGTAAATTCATCTCTAATCTGTTCCTCTGATAATTAAATCCAGCCCAGGCCTTATATGTTCTACAGCAACACTCAAGGCCAGACGCTCCACTGGGAAATTAGCTCTGTTTACTCAAATATCCTGCAAGAAAAATCTTAGAGCTGACAACACTTATCATCAGCGATTACACTGATATGGTTTCTTGTTTATTCATATTCCGCATGCAAACGACGCTCAGCTGGACAAACTGAACAACAGTAACAGAACACTTGTGACATTAAGATCTTCATAAAGGATGAACGTTTATACTAGATGAAAGGCTTTGATGAAGTCCTTTCATCTACAATTACCCTCAGCTTATCTACTAATATCTGAGTACAGTCAGATGACACTGTTGCTATGCTTGCTGTGCACTCTTCAGTTGGCAGTTTAGGGTCCATTCTTGTCCAGCTTTTTTTCTTTTCTTCTTTCTTTCTTTTTTTTTACAAAGAGACAGATGGAGTGTGTGTTTCAGTGAGTTTCAAAGCAAAGTACAGTAGATAAAACCCAAAGGAGACCAGGCCTCTTCAGAGACAGGCTGGGTGGACCCACAGCTGCTTAGACCAACAGAACGGAAAACACTGCTGACTACTATTATAGCTCCCTCTTGGTCACAGTAATGGAAGGGAGCCTCAGGCTTTTTTCATTAAGGGCCAGTGTGTGTGTGTGTGTGTGTGTGTGTGTGTGTGTGTGTGTGTGTTTTTTTCACTTTCAGAACAAAAATGCCTAATCCGATATGTGCACCTTGTGTATGTGGGTGTGAGGAGGTAGAGAGAGCAGAAAGGGAAGTAAGAGAGAGAGAGAGAGAAAGAGAGAAAAGAAAGAAAGGGGCAGAGAGAACAGAGAGTGAGTGAATGAGTGAGAGAATTAGAAAAAGAAAGAAGGGGAGAGAGAGAGAGAGAGCAAGGGAAAGGGGAGGAGGGAGGGAGCAGGCCGTTCAGTGGAGCTCTGTCAGGCATATGTTTGAAAGGTTAAGGCAGTCTAAACAGGGATAGATTTTTGTCTGCACCTTAGAAAGTGCTGTAAAGTGCTTACTCCACTGAAACGAGAGAGAACATCAGATTGCTCCCTGGGCATGGCTAATGGCTCCCTAACCTGCTGCTCATTCTGTTGTTTTTCCTGCATTATGAGCATATTTTGGAGTCCCAGGCCTGATGTGTATGGTCTGCACAAACCAGCTTCATTAGAGCAGTTCATCTCTGAATGCTAAGGCCGAACGCTGCAGATAGATAATGCCACACCTTCAAGGCATCAATTACACTGTGCCAACACGTGGAGTATTATGCATTGCACACACTGCATTGAGAACGTCCCATAGTGGTATGCCTTCTCCATGTCCACCTCAATATATCAGAGTAATTAGGTGGGTGGGTGAATTCTTGAATTACATTATTGGTCACTTAAAGAAGTCTGGGTGAATGATGGACCCCCTGGAGAAAACTGAAGCAGCATTAATTCACCTGCCACAGCTGTAGGATCTCCTTTCTGACCCATATATCTGAACATTCCCTTAAATCTGGCATCACACTTTCATCATTCTGTTTAAATATAGAGTAAAAATGCAATCAATTCTGCCAGAAATGTGCAGTGTACTTGGCAGCAGCTGCTTGGTATCAAAAGTAACAACATTCGGTTCAGTGTTGATACAGTGTTGATTCAGTGTTTGATTTAGTTAGATTGAATATGATTCATAAATCCTTTTTTAAAAACATTTCTTTGTATTCTCCAGTTCTCCCACCAAATTAGCTGTGGCCAGTTAAACACACTAATTAGGGATCCCACGATTGGAGGGTAGAATGTGGTTCCTTCGAGACAGCCGACTAATCTTTTCCAACTTCCCACCGGAGGACCCCTTGGACCCCTAAGCCACAGATGACTTTAGCATTACCAGGGATCGAACTTATGAGCTCCTTATGACAGGGCCAATTCTTAGATAGTTGCTCTGCTCAGATGCCATATTGTTTCTCTATTTCTGTAACAATAATTTAGTGAAAAGAGAGCAAAAGTATTTCTGAAAAGAAACGTACAGCCCCAACTATAATTCATTTCAGGTGGACTGTGTGTGTGTGATGCAGGTAAGGCTGTCAGTTCAGTATTTTTATATTGTTATTTAATGGATCTTTTACTCTTTGGCTTTAAATGAAGAGTGGAGATCAGTCTGGATGTAATGTAGGTGTATTGCTTGAGTGTGCTGGTCCAGTCATTGGGGATTCTAACACACAGGACTGTCAGAAAGCTAAACAAGCCAGTTGTATAAACCAAAAGTATGTGACGTTGGCAAAAAAAATGATGAAGCAGTCCAGTTCGTTTTCAAGGGAGCAGACGTTGGAGAGAAGCAATGTTAAAGACAGTGGACTAGGGTTTCTTTTAGTCTAGCATGGATACCTGCTCACTTCTTAGCTCTTGCTAAGGTTGATTCCCCCTTTTGTGGGCACTAGCACAGACAAAGCCATGGTTCAGCCTGTAGCAGCCTGTTTTTCTAAATCTATCAGAAATACCATAATCTCCCTGTGCAAAGAATCTGTTGCGTTTTACAGCATGGCAGTTTTTGCAGCCCTGGTTTGGTTTGGATTTTATTTTGAATGAAGAGATAGCCGTGTCTGAGTTTCATGGTTTGTCACTTTCATGTACTGAACTCATTATTCAACTATACCAAGGTAAATTTTCTATTCCATGCCGTCTTTATTACACATACTCAAGGCCTCACTGAAAATGCTACAATACACAATTGACAAAACTGTCACTGTATCTTAAGTTGTTTTCTTCAACTGACTAGAAGTGTGGGTGAGGTGGTGAGCTCTGGAAATAACTGCTAATTATAGCATGATCTGTGTGTTTTAAGTTGCCTGCCTCTTTCACGCAAAGCTGCCTCTTTTTTTCTTTCTTTCTTTCTTTCTCTTACCTCAAGTGTGCACCAGAGTAGTACACTGATTGTCGAGCATGATGAATTGTCAATGTTATGTCCTAGATGGCATTCCTCAGGACAATACCGTTCATCTGGTGGCCTCCATTGGCTTCCATAGTTTTTAGAGTTAGTCACTCTAAAAACAACCAAAAATCCAAATACAGAATATAAAAAAGAAACACTGATGTAAAATCATTACAAACCCCTGGATTTGATGCATATTTAGATTCCAAAAAGAGGACATATGGTCACTCTGCTATAAAGGACTATCTAAATAAAGGGTAACCAAATATTGATTACAATGAAGCATCTGTTCACTTATTGATATAAAACAAATGCTCAGTAATTAGTGGGAGCCATATTAGTGGGATAATAATGCACATTATTAGCTGTACAGACTTTAATCCTACCTTAAACTCCAGTTCTTGTGAACATCATGCCTATAACATGCCTATAACTTGTTGAGTATATGATGGGGCGTATTGCACCTGTTACATATATTCAGCATACACAGTTAAACAAAAGCCTGTTAAAAAATACAACAGAATATATATGAATGTATCAGATGCTTTGCTACTAAAATGTTGATCTATTACTGATAGTCTGTTGAGTTTATTTTAACCACAAATGAGCACTCAATATAAAGTGATGGAAAAATCACGTTATCATCATTTTATCGACTATCTTTTTTGGTTCTTTAATTTTTTGAGACTGTATCTGATAAACTTGCTGTTCTTATTTTTGCAAGTGTCAGAAGTCAGATCCTATATTTTGTCCCAGCAGAAATCCAGCGCACTAATTTATTCATAGAGTCTGTGCAGTCCTGTTAAAATAATTGAAACCATCTGCGGATCTTTATCGCTGAGTGATCTTGGAGCCCTGTCATATACTGTACATGACATCAGCTCAGTGCTAAATCGTCCGCACAGCTGTTTGCCCATGTCAGATGTTCTTTGCGTTGAACAACGAACCTCCTGATATAAGTAGCTTCTCATCAAATGCTATTGCTTTAACATGTGCTGCCATGGCGATCATGTTTCTTTGATGTCTGAAGCAATTAGTGTTAATGACCCCCTCCCTCCATCCCATCATTTTCCTTTTGAATATTCCTCACTCTTTACTGCAGCTCAATGGTTCACACCACTCGACCCAGCTTACTGCGTTCCTGGATGTTCATGCATCTTCTGCAGCAAGAGTTTCAAGAGACGCAAAGTTTCATGAGAGTCAATACGTAACCAGATAGATAAATGTTTAAATAAAGAGATTTTAAATAGAATCTTTCATTTTTGTAAAGTTTCATTGATTTATTTCTTTATTTATTCATTTATTTACTGCTATTCATCTCTGTTTTCTGCTCTCCCTCTTACGCTAAAGGCCTATTTTCTGTAAAAGCATTGATTGCCCTCATAAAGGTCAGCAGCGCTGTTGTCCTCATGCTATCACAGCACAGAACATTTGTTGAAGGGTAATAAGATGCGCATTTGTCCAATAAAAATCTACAAATGCTTTCTCTGTCTTTGGTGTATGCATTTAGGCCTTGAACTTGTGCTGAACTGAGTATGATCATCAAAAGCTTGATTTGTAAAATTAAAAATGTATTTTTAAAAGGTATTTTAAGCTGGTATTTTAGCCATTTTGGCTCCTTGGCCAAATGCTAGGTTTTCAAACGATTTGTAGTCACATACCCCCTCAGACATTAAACATCCTTCTACATAGCCCCAGTCAACACTGTACAGCATACTGCAATGCTGTCAAATCCTGTCAAATCTTGTAAAATCCCCCTTAAGGTCTTTACTATAGGTTTAAACTCACAGCAAACTCACAGCAAACAGAGACAGATGCACAGGCTATGCCACATAAAAGGGCACACGAGAAACAGCCTATGGTTGTAAAATTAATAGTACGTAACACAGTGTTCTTGAACGTGTGCCACTAATCACATACAGTAACACACCTGCTTGTCATTTAGAGCCCTACAACAGCTCTACAAACACAATTACAATGTTTAAAGCTAATCACGACAGCCTATACCAGTTAGTAACGGATACTTACTTCATTCTTGAACACAACAGACAGGAACCTAATGAAAAATTTCATGCTGTGCTTCACTGTGCTACACAAAGAGTGAAACACGTTTATTTCTTATGTATGGGAATGTATGTAAATACAGAATATTACCTGTTAAAGCACAGCTTTGCACTGTATAATCATAATACTTGCTCGTCAGACACCGACAGACGTCCTGAAAGACCATAAGAACAAATGTTGTTTTCTCAAAATAGCATTGCTTTGTCAAAATCACAACTTACATTTGTTTTCTTAGCTAAATTTAAGTAAACGTTGTTGTCATGATAATCACACAAGGTTGTACAGTACCACAAAACACTGTTAGCCTCTAGTGCAGAATGGGTAGGACATCACGAGAAGATGAGATGAAAAAGAGATTAAAAGGAAATAAGTTATGAACACACGAAAACAGCTTTTATGTTGAGATTAAAAGAAAAATAAATTGTAATAACAAGAAAACAGCTTTTGGTGTCTTAAGATCAAAAGAAAAAAAGTTGTCATCATGAAAAAACTGCTTTAGTTATCTTGAAAATATTTTGGGATCATGAAAAAGAACAAAAACAACAGAAAATTAGAATCAACAGAAAAATAAAATCAACTCATGGCCTTTTCTAAACAAAAATGTGATTGCTTTTCTTAGAGGTTATTTTTATAACTCCCCCTAACATTATTATTTATGTAAGTTCCTCTTATTGTATATATTCATGATCAAGATAGACATATGTTTTTTTGCCTTGATGTGGCCACAATACAGTCTTGGCAATGCAGAGCTGAAATTAATGTTTAATTTATTAGAGCTAAAATTAATCATGCAAACTGCTTTTAAGACTACCTTCAAATTAGGTAGGGATTAAAAGCCTTTAAAGATGCAGTGAAATAGTGGAGCTGTCAACAACCTCAGCACATAGAAACAGCATACAGTGATGAAGAGAGCAGTATTAATACAATTTCTTCATAGTAAACTGTTGCCATCTAATTAAATAAAGAAACAATAAATAGCAATAAGAAGGAAAGTCAATGCTGTAGGAGTCACTAGGTCAGCTTTGGGAGTGGGAATAGATGTTATGCTGTAGGTAATTATTTTTTCAGGCAGTACCTCTAGCCATGTAAGCGCTGACTACAGTCACTAGCTATCAGCAATGGCAAAAATAATGTTTTCTGTATGCCTACTTATGTATGAAACATATGAGGATTCAGTATATTGATTCCACTGGTTGTGGAAAGTAGCTGTAAAATATTGCAATATATTGTTATTTATCCTGAACCTCACACTAATGACACCTAACGATTTCTGTTTGCTAATTTAACCTGCTAAACTGAGCTAGAACAGGACTTCAAATATTTGAACAAATGGAATGCCCTCAGCTGGACACTGGACAACAAAGCATAGAACTTGACTATCTAGTCTAAGGCCAGACACATAACAACTACTGATTTTATCAAATACAGCGCTATGAAAAAGTGGTAGCTTTCCTCCACGTGGGGTGTTGTCTAAAAGGTTATGCTTTGGACAGGTCTGTTCATAGAACAATGCTTAGGAATTGTCCAGGTGCTTTTTTTGCAATTAGCAGTACTTTCTGCTTTTGGCCAGACACTTAAAAAAAAAAATCTGACCTTAGCTGAGGCTAGAGAGGCCTGTAGTTCCTAGCACGTTCTCTTGAAAGCTTTGGTGGCTTCCTGAATAAATTGCTGTTGCACTCTTAGAGACATATTGGCAGATCAGTCCCTCCTGGGAAGATTTACCAATGATTCCATGGTTTTCACTTTGCAGATAATGGTTCTTCCTGTAGTAAGGTGTAGTAATTTTCTAGAACCATAACTCTGATGGTAAATGTCGATGTGATTCACAGTATTCAATTGGCTGTATTCAATCTGATGAATCCCATGTGAAAATCAACAACAAAAAAAAT
Source organism: Salminus brasiliensis (assembly GCF_030463535.1). NCBI lineage: Eukaryota > Metazoa > Chordata > Actinopteri > Characiformes > Bryconidae > Salminus > Salminus brasiliensis. The sequence continues at coordinate 13,873,436 of NC_132894.1, read as the reverse complement.
CAAGAGAATTTACACGTCTAGCCGCAGCATTAGCAAAGCCATAAATTTGTAACTTATGTCGTAAGACTACTAAACAAATGTGTCTGTTATACTATCCTGACAGTCCGGTGTATAGTTAGCTGATCTGGAATTCTGCCAAGCTAGGATTAGCATTTAAACTAGCATAAATATTTGTTAACTTCCCACTCTTTTGCTTCCTCGTGCATAACTTTTGATATCCTTTCACCGGGTAGTGCCATTAAGCAAAGTCATCATCGCAAAGCCTGATTCACACAGTAACCCAAGTTTGCATATTCCTCGATATCTAGCAGAATCTGGTGGTATGAAGCATGCTTACCAGTGTTACTGATGTACATCATAAGAATGAACACTGTATTCTCATATTCTACCATATGTTACCATGCTGCCATCTTGGACTAGGGCAAGAAAGCTGGAGTATATACATTTTGAGGGTCTGACTATAATAAGTCAAGACTACAAAACAGCTTCAGGTTTAAAATTGGCCCATTTTTTGCTTATGTGGGATTTGCAGTTGAACGAGGGGACAACAATACATGTAGCGAACTCTTATTATTCAACTATGCCAAGATAAAGATACGGTTTTCCTTTCTGTGGCACCTTTAAAGATCTAAGATCAGTCGCTGTAACCAGCAACAATAGAGGAAATCATGAAGCACATCACAGTATCTCCTCCCCTGAGGGCATGCTTCTTTTTTTTTTGTTTGACGGAATGTGTTGTATCTACGCCTGAAGCCTGGCGCACAACCCTCAGTTCACAGTTAAAAGTCTCCACGCAAAGGGATGACACTAAGCAGTAGCTGAGAATGTCATTATGTCTACAACATGTAGTAATGTTTGTCCTTTTCCTCTCTCTCTTTCTCTCTCTTTCTCTCTCTAGATTACTGTGAAGATCCGCTGGTGGCATCACTCCCCTCAGGCTCCTTTCAGAGTTCATCTAGATCCTCCGACAGCCACTCTGCACACTTTGCGAAACTCAACAGAAAAGATGGTACATGTTTAACTCCGCTTCTATTATTTCATCAGTTAGCGTGGGTGACAGTGCACTTATTGTCAGTAGTTACACAAGGCCCATTTGCTTCGTCTTGCTGAATACCACTGCAGTGGGACGTGCTTATAAACAGAGAAAACAAAGAGCTGGGAGAAATGCATCCTTGTTCAGATCCTCTTTAAAGTAAAGGCTTTTCCCCTCCTAATACTAAGGGTAGTACATTTTAGCCTGCACAAATACTGCCGGTCTGCAAAAGGTATCACTTTAATGTCAGGTAATCTGAGAACAAATGTCTCTGTCTGGTGACCTCCAGCCAGGCTGGCTGAGTAAACGATTGCGTGTTTTAATGGCCAAGTAAGCAGCATTGGTGATATTGCCTGTACTGTGCAGGAGTCATTTAACTCTGTGTAAGCCCACACATCATTACTGTTGTTGGCATCAGGTTTGTAGGCCCTAATGTAGAACCCTGTGGGACTCTACTAAATCTGATCTTCTTACTGCCTATACAGTATTTTTGCCTTAGGATTAATAACGAAATCATTAACCTAGGGGTTAAGGGGTTAAGTGAACATAACCTTCTGAAACTACTGAGAGAAAGCAGAATACAATCATAAACAACCTAACAAACTATTCAAGCCCACACTTCATTACTGTTATTTGCATTAGTTTCGTAGGCCAAATGTAGAACCCTGTGGGACTCCACTAAATCTGATCTTCTTACTGTCTATACAGTATTTTTGCTTTGGGATTAATAACTAAATCATTAACCTAGAGGTTAAGGGGTTAAGTGAACGCAACCCCTGAGAAAATCCCTGAGAATAAAGCAAGAATAGAATCATGAACAACTGAACAAACAAAAGCATGGGAATATGCTTCACACTTCAGTCCCTTCTTACTCTCATAACCTCTTATCTATCATAACCTGATAATGATAATTATGTTAATTTTGATCTGAAAATGCTCTGGAGGAGAAACTGCTGTACTGCATGTAACACCAACACACAAGGACCAAAGTGGCACATTCACTACTTTCTTTGGACACATTTGATGTGTTACTTTAACCACCACAAGGCCCTGTGCGTCACAGCTACTAGAGTGTGAGGTTTGATAGGTTAAAGAGTGTCATATAGATGCCGGATAGACCACAAAGGGGACCAAAAAGGGTAAAAAATACTCAAGTAGGAATGTGTAGAGACTCCTCAAATGCAGTTGCTATTCCGGTAATGCTATGCTGCAGACATTACAAATTAAATTTATAAAGAAGGGAAACCTTTGTTAAGAAAAAAATGACATTGTTCAAAACGAAGTTAGACTTGCTATGATCAGTATTTAGGGCTAGAGATTTAAATTTTTAGGGCTGGAATCCTTAAATTTACTTTAGCTTACTGAATAATGAAACATGCTGCAGAAAGTATAAGAATAAAAAGTGAAAATTCTTTAATAAAGTAAACATAATTGGAAAAAGTATTCAAGTACAGTGGCAACGTAGTTAGGAAGTCTTGTATTTTAGGGCTTATATTGGATTTTCCCCCAATTTTCCTGAATTCTTCCTCTATTACACAGTGCTAACCAAGCAGACTGGGTAAAGGCTAGCACATGCTTCCTCTGAATCATGTAAATGGCAACATCTTTTAATACTGCTGCTAACGCAGTGCAATTGGGCGGCTCAGCACACTCATAGGAGAACACTAACTGCCTATGCCTGTTGAATTAGCTAACAGTCACCCGTGATGGCTAGCATTGTACTGAGTAATGGAAGAAGAGGAAGCTTAATCCTATACATTCAAAAAGAACCAGACTCTCATGCTCTCATATCGCTGCTGTCTAATGAAAAAAACATTTCTCCTGTAGCTGTTCTGTACACTGTAAATAATTCTGGATGAATCGACCAATAGAAATGCACTGAATTACTTGGAATAAACTCTTCGGTAAAGTCACCATTTTGGAGATACATGTTTATTTTATTGAATAGCGACGGTAGACTCCCAGTCAATAATAGGTTGGGAATTGATGTTCTGATCTCCTTAAGATACTACGGGTCTTTTGTTTGAAAAGCTATGTCTATATCATAATCTATGTCTATATATATATATATCTTCTGTTCTTTGTTGAGCGTTTTTGTATGTGTCCTTATGGATTTGAATACATGAGCATCTGCGAACCTCTTTGGCTTTGTTTGAATGTGTTGAATGTTAGCAGATGTTCGAGAGGCAGGCTCCATTAACGGAAACATTTAACGAACAAGTGGAACAATGAGGAAATATTCTTTGGCCTTCTATCTATAATACAACAGGAAATGTAGGCTGATCCATGTGTTGGACAAACAACAATTACACCCAGCTGGAGCAAAGTGGTTCTACACAATTAACCTAATGGCCTTATACTTTTCAGACTTTGTGTGGTAGCATTGTGAGACACTGTGCTTAAAGAGAGGGGTGCTTCATGAATTCTGTTGACATTCTTGTTTTTTCTCACACATTTCATTCCAGGGAGGCAGCGAACGGTTTGATTAATGTAGTCTCACAAAAGGCGAACTTCATCATTTGTACAAACACTTGAGGAAGGTCTCCAGCCAATTAGGCCCTTAAGTACAGAAACAGCATAAATGCTAGCTTACACTGCGACTTTTTTTCACGAGCAGAGCGACTGTTTATTCTCCTCATGCGCTGAAAGAGTTGACCTCATGCACACATACAAAGTCATTGCCATCATCAATATTCTCAAAGCATTACCTTGCTTTAATTATGATGGACTGGTAACTTTCTGGAATGAGTCCTCCATCCGCCCCCCACCCCTCCCACTCCCCCTCAATTGTGCTCAGTTATCAGCTTGGCTACGCTACGTTAGGCCGACCCTTCCATATCCCCCAGGCATTTCCCGCTCTCTCCGTGGCACAGAGTCAGGAGCAGCAGGGGTCTGCTCTGATGTGAGACAGGCCCCGGCTGCTCGTTCACAGTTGCTGTCTTCCTCTGCTGGACGTGCACAGACACCAAATGCTAGCACATTGCAGTTTCTTCTAGTGTACCTTCAGAGATCAGCTGTAGGAAGACAGCAGCATCCAGGTGCTTTACAGTTATTGGATAAATGCACAGTTGACAGATACACCTATGTTGTGCCTGGCTCTTTGGCCAGTTTATCAGATAAACCCACCATATAAGGGCACACTATATGCTTACACTTATTGACTGACCATTATCTACCCTGACCCACCATCTACCCTGTAGGCCACCGTAGAACCACTCATTACATAGATGAATGACCATTTTCAGCACAGCAGTGGCATCAGCCTGGTAGTGGCATTTCTGTGGGTAGGCCTTGCTTGCTCTGAATTAAAAGGATGGCCATCCCTCTCCCCATCACTCAGAGAGATGCCAGTTATTGTAAACTTCTGTTGATGTTTTCCTCCAAGAATGCTGAGACGTCCAATGATATTGCATTAGCCTTAGTAAGAAAAATTATTGCTTCCCATGACCTGGAGAAAGCACATGCTACCCTCCCTCCTGTGTAGCGTTATGGTGAATGTTTGGAGTTGAGTTGGCAAATAGCAGCATTGCTTACATACTTTACTTGCATACATGATTTACACTGTCACTGACCAAAAACCCCCAAAACCCCCTGTCCATCATAAATGTACAACAGCGAAGTTGACAGGTGTTTCCAATAAAGTGGCCAGTTAGTGCACACGCTGTGTAAAAACCCAACAATGCTTGTACCAGGTGATCATTACACTACTTTCAGTGGTCCTTAATGGTACATAACTTATATAATTTCCAGTAGTGGTCCAATGTGATGGATAGGGTAGAGACCAACAGACAATAAATAGGCTGCAGCCAGTAATCGTTAAACTACATACAGCCTAATTAATTGGCAACTAGCAAGTGGTATTTCCTCACGCAGACCTTCCACCATTTGTTCTGCTTGTACAGCGCTGTGTATTGAACATGGCTTGGCTAATGGCCTTGGTCACACAATCCAATTACACTCAGTATGTAAGGCCAGGTCTGTGCACCTGTCTTCAGGCGAAAAAGCATCAGAGCTGACAGTGACTGAGCAACAGAGTGTTGTTAATGAAAGATGCATTGCCAGATCCTCCACTACAACCTGCCTTAGGGCAGTACTAGCGAATCCCTGACCCAAAACTGACCTCTGTCCTTCACCGTGTCCACCTTGAAAGACTTTTCATCAGCCAGAAATTGTCTCATTCTGCTCAATTCGACCTCTCTGAACCCCAGCTTGGATAGCAGCTTAGACTAATGTGGCACTTACATGGTAAGGAGTTATTCTCCAAGGCAATGGATAGTTTCCCAGCGGAGCCGCTTAACGGATGTGGCTATTTATATTTTTTCCTAGGCTTTATTCCAAGCCAAAACAAACTGAGAGAAGAAGAAGGAGAGAGGGTCTGTGCTGATTTATTTATTTATTTATTTATTTATTCTTTGGTGGATGATAGGGATATCACTATTGATTATATGGGTTATCAAGTATGTTGACAATCAATTGAATAATCAGACCTGTGAAATTAGGTCAAAAAATAAAAAAGTGAACAGCATAAAAACAAATACTATGAAGACTTTGTTTGAAGGTATTTTAGGTAGTTCACTGAAGTATAAATAGTAAGTATGTGTATGTGACTCAGATGTTGTTTACAACCCTGTTATTGTAACTCACTGCTATTTACGGAGGGCTTGTATTGGCAGGTTTACAAAACTGGTGAGAAGTTACTGAACCCATATGTGATAGTACAGGTTTAACACTATACCAAAAACACTGTAATTGTGCTTGAATCATCAGATACACCTTCCTGCAAAAAACGTATTTCAAGGAATCTTACTGGATAGTGTTGCTGTCCCATCATCCCTGAAGAGATTGAAGCAGTTAGCTTTTAGCATTTCCCCCACTCACTTATCTGGTCTTATTTGGCTTTCTCAGGTCTCACACCTAAAAAAAATAGGCCAGTATAGGCAAGTTTAGCGCCAGTTCAGTCAGTTGAGATAGTCCAGTTTGTTTTCGAGGGAGTGGACGATGGAGAGAAGAGATGGTAATAGGTACTCAGCTAGTGTTAGCTTTAAGCATAGTGCAAATCCTTGTTGGCTCCCCTGGCTTTGGCATTTGACCTCCCCTTCTCTGGACACTGGCCTAGGTAAAACTGGTGTCAAGATTGAGGCCTTTTGAGGATCATTTGCAGCGTCTGGTGGTGATGTGCTCGCTAGTGGGCTAGGCTGATGTAAACTTTACGAAACAGTCTAGGGATTTTAGAGTTCCGTTCTCCAGTCCTGTTTTAAAAACTGTCAGATTTTCTTTTGAATGAGGAGGTGTCACGTCCATATACCCAACCCAAAGAAAATAAGGTTTGACGTTCGACTAGGGCCACTTTAAAAAGTATTTGAAAATATACCATGCAGCAACAAATCATCTTACTGGGTGTCTGTCAGGGTGGGTGTGTGTGTGTGTCCTTGTCAGAAAAAGAAGGACCTGCAAAGAGTCGTTTGCATGCAAATGATCAACTAATTATTCAGTTAGAAGGTCATTTTAGTTGCTTGTTTGATTGCGGTTAATTGAATTTAATCGATTAATCATGACCACCTTAGTGGATGAGAAGAGGAAAGGAGTGCTTGTTTTTTGTAATCCCATAAGATTTAATATTTAAGGTCATATTTAATCACTTAAATATGCATTATATATATATATATATATATATATATATATATATATATATATATATATATATATATATATATATATATATGGGAGGATAACTGTATATTCTTAAAGAATTTGTCAGATATTCCTTCTGTATTTTAGATTCTAAGAAGGGGTAGTGGGAAAAGATGCACACTGTGAATGCAGAAGAACTGTCCAGAACTGCTTGGTTGAAACAAAAGAAGGGCAGCTTATTCAGTGAAACTCAAACCATTTTTAATCTTGGCTCACAAGACGAGAGTCATTTTGAACATGGACACAAATGTGAAAAAAATAAAGAATTTCACTGCTGAGATTACTGCTTACTTAACTGACATCATAAGAGTGGTAACATCATCTAAATGCTCCAAACGAACGACAAGCCTTGTCATATGAGGCCGTGTATATATGTGTCATATGTATGTATGTATAAATAATCCAATAAATCATCCAATAAAAACTATTCATACCTACAGTAATTTCTCTTTGAGCTGGTATTATTATTGTTGATTAGTCACTAAATCACGCCACTGCTCTACACTCCACCAAACAAACAAAAACACATTTGCTTAAATAAAAAAAAGAAAAACAAAATTTACTTCCTGTATACTAGACTAGTTGTTGAATACATTGTTTAGAACAATGTTCAGACCCAGAAACAAATAGGAGACAAACTTTAATTTATAAATCCCAGATTTTGATCACAAGAAAACAACTTTTAGCTGATGTTTTTTTTTTGTTTGTTTTGTTTTTTTTTAACTCCACTCCAGACATGACCTCCAGATTACCCGTAAACCTTATGTCTGCTGTTCTGATTTGTCACTCATGCCCTTAGTGAATCTATTGGCAGAGCTGACTAACCTATGGATCCACATGGCTATCATATCAGATGAAATCTAGAGAAGGGTGTTTCAGTAATTGGCAGCATTCGGATGCAGCCGGCAATTTAGTGGTTTGAGTAGCCCCATATATAACTCCCATATATATTTTTTTAAACATTGATTCCAATACATCAAATATTAGACCAAATGATTTATTTGTATATTTACTGACTGAAATTTGATTTAGTTTTACGCTCACTTTCCAGCAGAACTGCAGAAGTACAAAAATGTGTTTTCTTTGAAGAGGTTATAGATATTTGATATTTTATCTGATATTTGACAGTGTACGATACACAGGTGGTAATAGATAAGACCCAATTTCTCTTTTTCTAAAGAGAAATGAAGTACCTCCAGCAGAAAAAAGCAGATCAGCCTGAGCACTTAACTGTATAAAGTTCTGAAGACAAGTGAGAAAAGCTTAAGCTCTTTTTCTTCTCTGACAGACAGCAGGTTTCTGGGTTGTAGAAGAGAGCTATAAAAGAAATAATGAGGTCTTACACTTTTCTGATATGAATATTATTCAGTGGAGACTGACTTTGGATCAAAAAGAGTTAAGCCACCTGTAAAACGTTTTTTTGATCAAAGTGGAAAAAACAAGGATTGTTTCTCAGGAGCTGAATTTCAAAAACCAGAGGAAATGATTGAAGTCTCACTCTGATTTCAAGCATAACTTAACCGTGTCTAGGACAACTGAATGGAATAATTCTTTCTTCTGGGCTGCTACATGTAGCCCATGCAGACCACACGCTATGCTCAGGGCAGCAGATCTGCTAAATTTAAAATATTTATTAACTTGAATGTTCTTCATTGTTCTTAAATCATTCAAGAATAATGAAATGCCACTTAAAGACTCATTAAACATTGAACTTCAGGTTTAAACTACGCCCACATCTGGGTGAAATATGACTACAGGTATAGATATAGAGAATATGGCATTCAACAGACACACATACATATACAGATAATGGCAGTGAGTTGAACCCCTAAGCCATACTTTTACTGAAATGCAGTTTTTCAGTGATTTTTCTACTCGCCCTGAAACTCTCGGACACTGGAGCCATGGAGAATAACAAAACTCAATGTGGAAGCACTAAGCAGATATTGGGTCAGCCACAGAGGTCATTATGTTTTTGTAACCACTGAATTGTAATGTTACACTGCTCTGAGGTCTGTCCACTGTCCTCTGGAGATGGGTTAGAGATAGGATCAGAAGAAGGAAGCCAGCAGGCCGCAAAACTGCCCAAATAGATCGTTTTCCCTTTTTTTTACCACTGATCTTGGCATTTCTCTCTGTCTCTCTGTCTCCATCTCCCTTTAGGCGCTGGTGGGTGGTCTCCAGACAGTGAGGATCATCGACCCTGGCTGCAGCTGGACCTAAGGGACCGGCTGGAGATAACGGCTGTGGCCACCCAGGGCCGATGGGGTAGCTCAGACTGGGTGAGCAGCTACCACCTGCAGTACAGCGACTCTGGAAGAACCTGGAGATCCTACAGACAAGACGATGTGCCATGGGTGAGTCCAGAGCTGGGACTGAATGTGTTACCTACTGCTATAATGAGCAAGATTGGGTATGTCTGGCTCCTGTACTCCCCCAACAGTTGGGAAGTGAAATTTGGGATTTGTGGCATGCCTTAAGAAGGACATGTTTACATTCATTTTTGAACTTTTGAGAGATACAGAACTGGTATTGAAATGAGAAGATGCATGTGGACGGTCAGTGTAGCGTAATCGTAGATGTTTTTACACAAATATGACTCAGTCTGCGCAGCGTGACACTGTTCTCACATACTGCAAAGCCCTGGCAAAGCACATTTGAATACAATTCTCCTCCAGGTGATAATAAAGGCACCAATGACTCGGATGTAAAGTCATATAGTAATTGACCATATGTGTGATTCATTTCACTAACAGTAATGTAACAGTAGCTACTACAGTAGTAAATACTGATGTTATTAGCATGTATGCTATTAGCTGCAGAACAAGAGCATTTTTACATCCTCTAAAGAATTGCTTGGCCATATATACTACAAGAAAGTAAATGGGCCAATTTAGCCACAGAATTTTGAATCTGAATAGGTGGGGCTATTCTGTGGTAGGCTGGGAATGTAGATTTATGTTACTCTATATGAGATTATATACAAGATATATAAGCAAGATTATGTATTGTTATTTTTGTTTTTAAAGTTAAAAAAGAAAGATAGTTTTGGACAAAGGTTTGGACTCCCCAACGTCTCAGACATTAATTAGCTTGTTTGGACTATGGCATGTTCAAAGTAGCTGATGCAAATTTCAGAGCTTTATAAATATTCTGACTCCTTAAACCTCGTCCCGACAAATGTCAGCCATGGGCTCATCTAAGCAGCTACCTAGCACTCTAAATGAAAACTAATATAACTGATGTCCACAAAGCAGAAGAAAGCTATAAGAGAGAAAAGTGATTTCCTCAGAGAGATCAAAATGAGGCAAACTGAGACTAGAGTTGCTAGAAAGATACATCAAAACTCCAGTTTGACTGCAAAAGACCTTCAGGAAGATTTAGCACGCTTTATAACTATGGTTACATAAAATATGAAAGTAATCTTGCTTAAAATATTAAAGAAACAGGGCTCTGAGTGGCTAAGATGCTGACACAGAGGATCACAAGTTCAAATCCAGGATTGTGCTTCTTTGTCATTAGCAGTCAGAGAGGAGGGAATGCCACCTACCCACCCCGAGAGAGCCAGGCCAGTTGTGCTCTCTCGGGGTGGGTAGGTGGCACTCCCTCCTCTCATCACTTCCATTGTGATGCTGGCCAGAACATAAGTCTGATGGTTGATGAATCAGGCTTGGGGATCTTGTGCTTTTCTCTTAGCGCATCGGCTGCCTTGTGATGCTACATTGGTGGCAGGTCAAAAAGAAGGCAGTGGAATACTTCACATGCTTCTGACACATGTCTGAGTGTGCAAGTGAAAGTGAGTGGATGGTTTAATAGACTTGGGGCTAAATTGGGGAGAAAATTGGATAAAAAAAAGTAGTTTGCCCAAGCTTTTGTATTTTGTGGATTGACTCTCTTCAGGGCCCCCTTGCTTTATTGAAATAAAGGAGTTTGAAGTAATATGCAAATATGTCAAATACAGGTATGGAAACATATATGGAAACTATGCTGCAAAAGGAGTCGATTTTGAAATCAATATTTCCCTGATGTCACCAGAACTAACTCATTTACATAAATATGCATTTTCCAACTTCACTTATTTAAATTCTTAATGGCAAATTCTTTAGAGTGTTTCATCTCTGCTAGCTTTTCTGAATGAGGCACAATACAGGACAGCCAATCAGAACATAGCATAATATGTTATAAATGTCTTAAAGGTTTCATTCTATTCTAATAATAAAATGTCTAATATTTTAATCATACATAATATGTTTTTAATTGTTAGGAAAAATGAAAAATATTCAATACAAAAAGAAACAGAAGCCCTAATGGAATGTATAGATACAGTGGAACAAGGCAGGGCTGAAAGCAGTTAGCTGCATAACATGACAAGCGAAGCAGGAGAGTCTGAATGGGGACAACAACAAGCTGTTAAACATATGTTATTAATATTATATGAGGTTTTAGAAAATATGTATGATTAAAATTGTTGAAAGCACTGCAAGATTTTTAATATCATATCCTACAGAGACATGCATGACAGAGGCCTTGGGGCTGCTGGAATTCTGGCAAAACTAGACTTGCTTAGTTTTCTCTACGTTTCACATTCCCTAGAATTTCCCATTGTGGGTTGTCACAATGTCTTATAAGCTATTTTAAAAGTACATGTTAATTAAATTCTACTCCCGCCCTTTATTTCTTAATATTTACAGTTTTTAACCAGTTTTAGCAGCATGTACTGTAAAATATACTTTTCAATGTTTAGAATTTTGAGAATTATTCTGGAAAGAACAAGTGTGTTCTTTTTCGCCTGTGGGTTTGTTCTTGGCAGGGTCAGGGTAAGAGTATGTGGGTTGTTCCAGGGAGGGCACCTTCTGCATCTGTGTGGCACTTGCCGTGCCCTGCAATTCATTGAAGTACTTTCGGAGGCGTAGAGCGGTTCTGACTACGACCAGAACCACATAAGTCTTATTGTTCCATCTCAGTCTTAAGGTCAAGGTCTTAAGACTCCGTTTGCTTAGATTTTCCACTTATTTAGAGTTTTTCACAGCATCAGTAATGGTCAATAACCAGTGACCAGGCTTTGGGAGGCCATGTTTGTGAAACACTGACCAGTGTACATGCTGAAGTGTACATTTTTGTGCTGCCAACACAGTGCATCCAACAGTAATAATGATGATGCTTCAATACACAAGATATCACTTTATCTGCTCCCACATTCAGTTTAGGTTAGGGGTCTAAACACTAAGTAGAAGTGTTTGCCTTAATGGCTGTGCATATGCCTGCTGATGCTTCCAGAAACATCACTGATGATGTGTTTAGAAGCTTTAGCAAATGTCCTACCAGATACTACTGGAGATTACTACTACTGCTGCTGATGCTACTACTAATAACAATAAGGATAGCATCATTCTGAAGCAGTGATTGCATCTGCCTTGACCCTTATGGAAACTGGATGCATGCACATATATCACAAAAGATTGGGCATATCTTAAAAAAATGTACACATCATTTATTGGTACCTATATGATATATTAATCAAACATTAATATCAATACATTAGTATCAAACAAAATGCATATATGTACAAATAGGTAGAACACAACATAAGGCTTCATAGCTGTACTGCAAAAACCTTGTATGTCTATTTTTTTTTACTTTTTGACATAGTAGAAATGGTCCATAATGTCTTGGCTTAAATTGTATTTAATTGATTTAAGTTTATATTCTCCTAATAAGTTACCATTTTGGTAATATGTGGATTTTGAGTGCAACACTTTTATATCATATGTTGTTAAATATACGTTAGACTTACTGTATATGTCGATATATTTTGATATATGTCCTCTATTTGAAAATAGCCAATTTCAATTAAGTTGGCTTATATATGTCAATGTAAAATAAGTTTATATGTAAAATATGTGAGTTTATTATAATGAATTAAGAGCCTTTCTATTGGTCTGATCATCTAGAATTACTTTAACGGTGTACAGAAGCAGCTGCAGGGTTCATATGATGGAGAAAACTAAAAAAGGACAAAAATGGAGATATGTTTTTCATTGTGTTGCATATAAGGGATTTCCATATATTCTGACCTACAGTATGTCATATATTTCTTCACTGTACTGTAGACTAGCAGAACCAAAGCAGGGTTTTTTTCATCTGTGGCCCTCATTTTCTAAAAAGGCTGCTACCATGGAAACTCAGTTAACCACCACTAGCATAAATGCCTAAATATGACTGATGTGCTCTTCCTGTTGTTAGTATAACCTGCACACTTGCTATCATCAAGCATCTATCCCGAGGCAGTTGTGCTAATGATGGCATGGACAGAGTTCTTCACCTTGAGCTTCTGTCAGCTGGTTAGTCAGATGTAATTTGTCTGTCCCTTGAACCCAGAGTTTGACAGCCATGTATTGTTAAAGGTGTGCAAAAAAGGAATGGCTTCAATAAGAGATTGTTCCTTTGCGATTAATATCTCCAGAGTAATTGTACTTGTCTGGGAGCAGGCATCAGACTTCATGTATTGACGTTAGTTGTTTAGTCTGCACAATTTCCTTCAGGATCAATAAATGATCAATAAATCAATCTGTCTATCTATCTAGGCCGATATTGAGTTCTTCCATTTAAGTAATTGTTATTATCATTATTATATCGCACATATATCATATAAGGTTGGGCGTATATTTCAACATATATACATACAGTATCATATATTGGACACATAACATAACATATATATTGGACACATATAAATTTATGTTTAATATATATAAATATAAATATAAATAAACCGTGTTTTGGCGAGCCGTCTACCATGCAGCTTGATTTAGGGCGTGTCTTTGCTATCATAACGAAGGGAAAAGTATGCCTTACGCTGCATGAAACGTGCAACAGACATGTACTAAGTCTCTTAATTAATCATGGGTGTGTTTCGGGCGTAACGTGCAATAAACCAATCAGCGTGTCACTCACCTTCCCTTTAAGAGCCAGGTGTGGTCTGACTTGGTGAATTGTTCTTTCAATGGCGCAAAGCAAGGGTGTACGTGCATGTGTTGACAATTCACTGCCAAGATAGCAATGAACATCTGACTGCTGACGCCTGCCTAGGTTGTTTTCTGTCAGTGGAGCACCTGTGTTTTCCATTGCCAAGATAACAGAGTGCCAGAATTGTGCCTGAACACACCTCATTTCGAGAGCACTGCGCCCATCAGGGTTGATATATTCGCAAGCACTGTTGCTATTTAAACGATGCAGGCGGAAGGCCTAAAATCGACTGTTGGCGGGGTGTAAGATAGCAAAGCCTTGTGCAGGATGTAAGATAGGGCCTATAGTAAATCTGGCAGTTTTGATATATGGACCAATAGAAATGCTTCAAATGAGAGAACAGATTTTTACCGGTTATTCCTTCTCTAGTAAAGTTAACATTTAGACACAGGTTCAGTCGTGCTTTGGAAACATAGCCGGTCAGTGGAGTATAATTTTAGTCAACTGCTATATGCAGATTTTTCGTATTGACTCAATAGTAAATAGTAAAATTCAGTTTCAGAGTAGGATCTGTTTGTTTTGTTCCTTATCTCCTATGATTTTATTAAAAAAACTAACCTATGAAAAGGGCAGTTCACAAATGCCAGGGCAGCGCGGTAAGCGAGGTGAGCGAGCTAGGGGCCTTGCAGCTAATGTGATGAAACATTAGCCTCGGAGAGCAGGGAAGCAGAAACACGACACTATTCTAATAAATGTTATATACTTAAAATCTGTATATTGCCATATTTCATATTTCTGTATGGGATAATTTAGTACAATTATTTATTTATTCTTTTATTTTTTTAAGATGGCAGTCCCATCGTTGGTTGAAGCTTTCGTCCTTTTGAAGCTTGCTGGTTTCTGTGGTTTGTGAGCTGCTCTTCTCTTCAGGAGCACCATAGGCCCTTTCCCTCTAATGAGTCATGCTGAATAAGTCTACAGGAGAGAAATCAGCTTCAGAGGCTTAATTACGGCTGAATTCTTGAGTGTCCGTTATCAGCTCTGAAAGCTTTTGTCTGAGTGGTGTTAAAACTGTGACTTGCCTTTTAATTAGCGTGATGAATTGGTAGTTAATTTGCTTAATGATTTCCGATTATTAATTAATTAGCTTGTTAGTTGTTCTTCAGGGTGACTTAAGGTAATTAGTGTGGGAACGCGTGTGGGTGTCTGCGTGAGTCGAGAAAGTCTGTGGGAGAAGTAGGGAGCGACTCAGTTCCAAACAGGTGAGTCTAAAACACTGCATTCATCTGCACAGCGACTGTCAAACTCCTCTCCTGCAGAGGCGCTTACCGCTCAGTGGCATGGGTTGCTGCTGATGTACTCAAGGACTGGCGTCGTTGCGTGTCCTTGGCAAACTGTGCCAAAGCACATTCAGAAGGGGAAACTTTCTCACAGAGGTGTCAGTCTACGCCAGAGCGATGCCTGCGTGCCAGCTGGCATCAGAGGCAGACAGTCATGCATGGTCTGATGCCATCTGTTTCATGCCAGTGTTGAGCCACCCACTCTGACTAACAACGTGCACTGCCCATTACCCAAGAGCCAACTTATGAGCTCGCAGCTATTAATCATATTAAACAAGTGAATCACTGAATCATTTAAGAGCAAGCGTATTCAAATCCACCCAAGTCAAGAAAGTTTTACTATTCTTAGAATTACAGTCAAGTGATTACTTATGTACACTCTTAACCCTTTAAAGACAAATGCATCATATTTGATATATATTTTGTATTTTTTATATGTTTTATATATTTTGAGTTTTCAGATTTTCAATTATTACATCAGGGTAGTAATTAAATAATTAAACATCTTAACAATTATATATATATATATATATATATATATATATATATATATATATATATATATATATATAAAATATAATATCATAAATTGAGTAATAAAATTAGTCAAGTATAATATATATAAAAATATAATTGCACACATAATTTCTGCATATATATATCTACATAAATTCATCCCCTAGTGGATGAATCATGCATTGCATGCTCCAGAAAAATACATGTAGATTTATACACTTTAAATGACTTAAGTAAAGTTTTAATGGCAACTCAAAGTTTAAGGTGTTAAACAATTTTGTTTTCAATGTTTTATTTCATTAAAAAAAGTTCCTATACAACAATACATGCCAGCAAATGTGATACAAAATAAAATTCATATTTGCAAAATATTATTTCATTTTTTTGTAAAATAATCAAGTGAAATAAACACTCCAATTTCTAGCATTTATGTCATGGTTCAGGCTAAACTTAACCTACTACACCTAAACCTAACCTAACCGTTACCCTAACCAGTGTCATTTTATTACCTAAACCTACACCTCAACCTAAACCTAACCTACTACACCTAAACCTAACCTGACCCTTACTCTAACCCATGTAATTATGTCACTTGAACCTACACCTCAACCTAAATTGAACCAAGCCTTTACTCCAACCCTAACCTCAACCATAACAAAAACTTAACCTAACTGTTAACTACCCTAACTCTAATCCTAACCTTAACCTTTACCCTAACCCTAAACTTAACCATAGTAGAATGTGAAAATACTTATTATTCCTTGATGGAAGTTTCCATCCATGAATTACGTTTTCTGTCCATTAAAGTCACATTTATTTGTATAGTGCTTTTTACAACTGTTGTTGTCACAAAGCAGCTTTACATAATTAGTAGAAGACATGAAAATCCAAGACCCCCAGTGAGCAAGCCAACAGCGACAGTGGCAAGGAAAAAGTCCCTCAGAGCTGGAGGAAGAAACCTTGGGAGGAACCCAGACTCACAAGGAGGACCCGACCCATCCTCCTCTGGTCAGAACTATTTATAAATTATTGATAAAAATTACCAAACAATCTATACTGTTGAACTGCTCTGATCATTATCATAATATAATAATCATCAATCAACTTAATATAGTCATGGCAGTGATCGCCAGAGTAATAATAGTTAATAGTGGTAATAATAATTAGTAGCAGATAGTTAAGAGTCCATTTAGGTTTTAACATGGTCATTAGACAGGTAGCAGTGGTAGGAGGGTGTGCCACTGGTCTGAAAGATTCCTCCATAACGAAGAAAAGCAGTATCCAGGCGCTGCTGTTTTCTTAATTCTTCTTTGAGCATGGCAGGCTGAGTTGTGTGTATTTGGCAAAACAGTGCCATCAGTAAAAGGGAGCTCCTTGTGAACTGTAAAATATGTACAGGGAGCTCCTCATTCTTATGCATATATTATTGGGCTACACTTCAAATTATGTGAGATCTTGTTGAACCTTTACACTCAAACATGCTTCTTTTTGGAACCAAACATATTAATAATCTACTGTTTACATTTAAGGCACATCCTTTTTCAACATGTTTGAGGCTGCCTTTTGTCTTGACTGTTTTTTTATGTTAACATATGACAAACATGGCAAAAATATAGATTTTTCTTTTCTCTGTTCACAAAACAAGACCTTCCTGATGCTAATAAACTTTTCCTCTTCAGTATTAATGCAACTACAGTTAATGCAGTATTAATTAAAATTTTACAATCTGCACATTCAACAGTAATTCTATGAGCAAGAAATAACAGGGGATCTCATTTCTTTAAATGGGTGTCATCCTTACCTTCTTGCACCCTTTCTTCTTTGAGCTCCTTCCATGGGGGAATGAGGGAATTAAACGTGAAGACGGAAGAACTGACAACCGAGCCTGTTTACCAAATGAGATGTCTTTCACTCAGCCATTGTGAAAGAGAAAGACATCTCTTTCACAAGAAAAACAACAGCTTGTGTCTGCTCAATCTTGATAGAAACACATTAACACATTACTTCCAGTACTGTACCTCCCAGAGGAAAGAAATATTCTAATTGGGATCTTCTCTAAATCTCATGCAGTCCTCACACACGTCCTGTCTGGAATCTGATTCAGAGTGAGGCAGGACATTTTCACACCTGCACTTTTTAGTCTAGTTAAAAAGTTTGTTTTCCCCCTGGTTTGTTTTCCCCCTTGCTGCAATTTATTTGGGCAGGTGTGAATGCAGTAATCGCACTGGGATGCAGACCAAAACACCACATCAAGACCCTTGAGAGTAGGTTTTTTCGGTGCGCTATCAAACACTTTCCAAACCATCAAGTGTACTCCACAAATTTGAGCTAAATGGCTCCTGTAGTCAGGTGTTAACCTGGTATACAGCCTGAATAAGTACTACAGCTGTGAGCAAGTTCCATCTCTGTTGTTTCTCCATATTAAACTGCACAGAAATATGCACTAGTCCGGAATACCGGACCTTACTTTCCTGTATTTACTTTCTTGCTCTTGCCCCAGACAGGTCTGTACAGTAAGCAGAGCGCATTTTGGTGCATTAGATATTTTCCATGGCGGAACCTCTCCAACTTGAAATGAATAGTGTGTGTGAAAACGCCCTTAGCGTGCTTTTACCCCTATCTTGTTTGGTCCAGACATTCTGACTTTTCAGTTAGGCCCCAATCGAAATTGCAGGTGTGAAAGGTGCCTTACCTTTACATCTCTGCTTTTTCTCCATGTTAAACTGCACAGAAATATGCACTGGTCCTAGTTCTAATTTTGGACCACAGCAAATGAAAAGTATGTGTGAAAACAGCTTGGCCCCAACCGAAATTGCAGGTGTAAAAGGTGTCTTTGACCATGATCCAGCCCAAAGGTCTACAATTTTGTCAGACAAAAGGAGGCGATCTCAGTAAATATCGAACTAAACCATGATTTGGGTTGTTTGCCATGTGAAAACACTTTTTTGGGACGGTTCGGATTTTGATGCTCATCACAGGAAGTTGAGGCAGGCTATCATCACCCATTAAACAACAGAATTAAAAATAAGAAAAGAAATAAAAGCAATTCATGATATCACATGAAAATTATATCCTTATTGAACGGCGAGTGCGTTCATTTGGTGTGTTTGAACTAGTCTCGAGTATTGCGCTTGAAGTAGGTGCTAAGCAGTAGGATAACATTAGTAGTATAGTAGAAGCAAATTAATCTGTTCAATCATTTTCCGGGAAAGGCTTCCCACCGAATTCACTACACGTCGACATCAGATACACGCCCTTCAACTACAAGCTAATCAGTTCCAAGTGTAGGGAATATAGGGCTCAGTCCGTGTAGGTGATGATGACAGCACATAAGTATAGCATGTAAAGTTCCAAAACTAATGTGAAACCAAAACTAACCAGATTAAATGTGTGAAAACCCTGTAAGCAATTTGCTCCTGTTTCTGAAACTCACCTCAATTTCCGCTAAATAAGATTCACATCAGAAAAGTGTAAGACCTCATTACTTCTTTTATAGCTCTCTTCTAAAACCAGACGTCTAACTGCTGCTTATCAGGGTAGATAGAGGCCTCATGCCTTTCTCATTTGTCTTTAGAACATCGGACAGGTTAGTGCTCATGCTGATCTGCTCTTTTCTCCGAAGTGGGATTAAGAGTGTTCAGAAATCAGTGATCTTTCATTAATACAGTGCTGAGAGCTGCTTTATTTCTCTTCAGACACAGAGAAACTGGGTCTCATATATTGCTACCAGCATATCATTTGCTGTTAAACATCAGAAACAAAACTTTTAAAACAGGCAATAAATCATCTGCATTGGTGAAGGAGAAGGCTGTCTGGGCTGATGGATTTTCTGCAGCACCACAACACGATAGACAAGGAAGCAAGAAAGTGCCTGGTTTCACTCTCATGTCATTTTGTCAATCTTCTGCAAACAACGGCAGATATTCATCTTAATTTGTGAAAAAAAGTCTGTATGCAGACATAGAAAACACATACCCTTCTGTGTTGCATGTGGTCATGCTCCATTTCATACCCCCTATGACTGTTTACTGAGCTATCCGATCATGATACACTCCCGGCGTGTCCCAGGTGTGTTAACACTGACTTTTTTCATTTTGCTGGACGAAATCTGAACAGAATCCGATCAGTGAAAATGCATGATGCAAGGTGTGAAAGCCTTCCTTTTCTTCTCTTCTAGATTCCTCCTACAGCATGTGGCCTCTTTCCGCAGGCCCCCTTGTAGCCATTCTCCACCAGTGGAATGGAAATCCACTTGTTGAATATTTTTTCTCACGGGTTGAAAAATGAACTAATGCCATGTGCACATCCTCACTGAGTGCAATGGATATTCTATTAATGTTTAAACAATGCACGAGGCAGTTTTTGCCAGCTGCACAGTGATTTTGTGAGGTTTTTTTCCAGCTAGCTTATGCAGCACTAGGTTTGGATCTGTTACACAACTGTACGTTTTAAGTATGTTTTTTTGTTAGTTTTTTTTAAACAGGAAACCAACAAAACCAGAGAGGCATGTGACTTATTTATTCCTATTAATGTATGTATCTAATATGTATATAATGTATCTGTTCAAAATAGGAGTTTCTGAGTTTCATAAAATTCATCTACATTTAAATTAATCAACATCAGTCAACAGCAGAAATGCTGGCCACTACAAGAATGGAAACATCCTTAAAGCCTACCCAGTTCTGAGAAAACATTCTCTAAACAAATGGACCCAAGACTTACTTAAGTTAAGGAAAGGAAAGGAATTATGACACTAGATCAGAATGACACTACATCATCTGTCAAACATGATGGAGGTACTGTCATTGAGCATGTATGGCTGCCAGTGGAACTGAGTCACTGGTGTTTATTGATGATGTGACTGCTGATAGAAGCAGCAGGCTGAACTCCGCTCAGATTCAGTCAAACGCTGCAAAACGAATAGAATGGTGCTTCACAGATGGATAATGATCCAAAACATACTGCGAAAGAAACCCAAGAGGATCTTTAAGGCAAAGAAATGGAATGTTAAATGGCCTAGTCAGTCACCTGACCTCAACCCAATTGAGCAGAAAGACATACAGCGACTGAAGGTGGTTGCAGTAAAAGCCTGGCAAAGCATCTTAAGGGAGAAAATTCAGCATTTGGTGGTGTCCTTTGGTTTAAGGCTTCAGGCAGTCCCTTTGTGCAAAAGATTTGCATCTAAATATTCCAAATATTCCTTATGTCTATAATTACATTAGTTTGTCTAATTACTTTTGAGCCTGAGAAAATGTGATACATTATCACATACATGTGAATAAAATAGCTATTATTCATATTTTGTTAAACCTTGATGCTTAAAGTCTTCACTTTCAAATCCACTTAGGAAGGGTACATAGGCAGATTAAAAAAAAAAAAAGTGCCATTATCAAAATACTTACCATTATTTTCCCTCTTGTTTTTTATGCGAGAGACAGGTTGGGTCTTTTCCTGGGTGACTGTACCAACAAAGTGATAGGCCTACTCAGAATGCCAGCATTCGGATAACATTGAAATACATTCAGTAAAAGAATACTAAGAAATACAAAAAACAGCTAAAATTTCTTTAAAAAGGCCATGTTGGATGAGTGACTAGGAAAGGTGCCTGCAAACAATGCATGCTGTTACACCCCATAGGCCCAGGTGCTAATAACTGGTGCTAATGACTGGAAAAGTAGTATTTTTTACTTAGTGGAATAGATAGACATACATTAGTGAGCTACCTACCACCAAAGGCACCCACACACAGCTTGTCTAGTCCATGTAGAGAAGTACAGTCTTACCAATAGAATAGGACTCTCTGGAGCAGATGAACATGAACCTAATGACACCATGTCTAATGCCAGGTATGTGCTAGAGGAGTATAAAGCCTGGGGGGCATTGAGCTGTAGAATGATGATGCTCCATCAAGTACTTTTAGGATATATTTGGACTTGTAAAAAGCCTTGCCAGTACAGCAAAGACAGCTACTTCAACAAAAGCAGGCTAAACTCTTTTTTTTTTTTTTATAAATTGATTTAGGAAAAAATAATGAACAAGCAGGCGTCCCAATATTCTGGTCCATATAGTGTGTCATTTTGTTACCTACAAAGTCAGAGAGCTAACTTGCTCCTGCTTTAAGCTAACCTGAGGTGAACTTGTCTGGGTTCACTTACCCTGCATGTGCATCATTCCACATGAATAAAACATCTTCAGTTGATTTATTGATGTACTGTATTGATTTATGAATATATTTGATATGTATTTTTAAATAATGCAGATCATGTTTGACTCACGTAAATACAATGCAGTACTACAAGGCAGTTTTTTTTATTATTAAGAAAGCTTGGGTAGGCATTAAGTAGCTAGCTGTCAAGCAGCACTAAAACCCAGGCCTGTTACAACTCTTAAAGGTGGTCTCGAAGAAAACAGCCCAGGCTCTTTGGCAAGGCTTTTAAACATGAATACCTTCTGAATAAGCAGTTCTTCAGGCCAATGACACGCGTCCTTGGACCTGTGCATTGCTGTCGGTCATTCTGAATGGATCAGATTCAACGGGTGGCAAAAGCTGAAGCAAGAAAGAGAGGGAATTAGTCATGAATCAGTCAGATTCCTGGAAGGTTGTTCTACCCTGTCCATTCCTCTGCCAGCTTGCTATTATTGAAGTCGTACACGGCTTGTGATGGAGACTTCACCCCCATCGTCCTTCTGAAATCTGATTAGTTTCTTTTTGTTTTTTTAGTGGACTGGGGAGTGCTTAGATTTTCTTCAGGCCTGCTCACTTAAAAGCCCTTCAATCATACACCAGCAAAAAAGCGTGATGCTCAATTGAATAGTACATTCTCTCTCTCTCTCTCTCTCTCTCTCTCTCTCTCTCTCTCTCTCTCTCTTTCTCTCTCTCTCTCTCTCTCTCTCTCTCTCTCTCTCTCTCTCTCTCTCTCTGTGTGTTTTGTTTCTCCTGTCTCCTTCCATCTGCATCTTCACCTGCACACAGATATTGTGCCAGCTGCGCCGTGTGAGAGTCTGTGTCTGTTTGTGTGTGTGTCGGTGTGGTGTGTGAAACATGCAGCAAATGAGGGAAATCCATAATCTGAACAAAGGCCTGGTCTGAGTGCATTAGTGCGTGAGTGACTAAAAAAGACAAGGCTGTGTGTGTGTGTGTGTGTGTGAGCGTGTGTGTGTGTTCATTCCACTCAAAAGCTGATTAAAAACGCACTGATCTGTACTTTGCCACCACTGTTGTCTCAGTGTAATGAGACATGGCTTAGAAGGAACAACACAGACAACTGCAAACTGCCTTTACATACACACACACACACACACACACACACTCTCTCAGAGCAGATGTGTGGCGATGGGTGGATGTTTGGACTTTTTAGTGGCCTTAACCGTAGACGCAGGTCCTCTTCTTTGGTAGACAGTGGATAGTTATACAGGGCTCCACAACACTAAGATTTGTTTGTGTTGTGTTTGTAGCACTGTCGTTCAAGTGAAATTCTCCTCTCCTTCAATCACTGCTACATCCCCTAACTGAGCATAACATTACTTACTGTATTTTTTGTACTACTAACTGTATGTTTATTTTTACTGTGGTTGTACTCAAAGGATCCGCTGTCCCACCGTAGGTTCTGGACAAAGTAATCAAAGATGGCTGGCAATCAAATAATATGTATAATAAGAATATATTATATAAGAACATATGAAGTTTTGAAATTTGCATCAGCTGGTCTTTCCTAAGGATTGTGAACAATGTCAATATGTTCATATGCACCAGAGAGTTCGATTCTATTGCCAATATTCTCTACAGGGGCTAGGCAAGCTGTGTGGGTGTGCATTTGCACATCTGTGCCAGCAATGGGTGCCACTTAAAGCAGCTGAATGCATTCATTAGAAGGGGTGTCCACAAACAGTCACACTGCACATTTTACTGAACCCTGTCTCTAAACAAAGCTTTTCCAATCGTAACAGAAGTAACAGGAGAGCTGAAATGTCCGTAAATAATCTAACAGTGCTTGTACTATAGTATAACTCAGCAAATGCTTGCTTTGGCAGCTTGCTGGCATATCCGTCATTTGTTGCGTGTTTCTTCTTTAAGTGAATAACAGCTGCTAAACTTGACATAATGTACGTGCATAGGGGCGATTCATCTTTCCTGACAGTTTTTTTTTTATTATTATTGAAAAATGTTGATGACGTTAGTTGGAGTTCCTCCATCTTTACTTGGCAGAAGGGTTTGTTTTAGGCAGGCTGCTTGCTGGAGAAGGAAGGGCATTGGTGTATTTCCAGTGCTAGAACCAATGCTATTAGTTTGTGTTGGAAGAAGAGCTCTTGTATGTCAAGTTGTAGGACATCCCAAGAGATTATGAGAACTGTACGGTTTAAGTTACAAATCACACACACTGTTGGGATCTTACAAAAGAGTTGTTTATTCTCATCACTTGAAGTGATGTTTCAAGCATTCACCATTTTTTATTTTCTCATTTACATTGGAAGACACCAATTGGAAGACATCAATTTCTGGCAGAAGAGTTATCCTTCTCCAGGGCAACTTAGTTTAATCGTGTTAAAGAAGTAGGCAAATGAAATGTTAGAAGTCTTTATTAATGATTGTTTTTGGTAACATGGTGTGCTAGGGGTTCAAACCCCTATATTGTCAATGTTAGAAGTCTTTCCAAAAGACTCTTATCAGTATAACTAATGGTGTGCTAAAGATTGAACCCCTGTTTGCAATGTTAGGAGTTTTTCCTAAGGACTCCTACTTATATAACATGGTGTTTCAAAGACTGAGCCCCTATATTGCCAACATTAGGAGTATCTCCTAAAGACTCTTATCAGTATAACATGGTGTGCTTAAGATTGAACCCCTATTGGCAATGTTAGGAGTTTTTCCTAAGGACTTTTATTGGTATAACATGGTGTGCTAAGGGATTGAACCCCCATTGGCAATGTTAGGAGTCTTTCCTAAGAACTCTTATTAGTATAACATCCTGTGCTAAGGAACTGAACCCCTTATTGCCAATGGTAGGAGTATTTTCTAAGGACTTGTATTGGTATAACATGGTGTTCTAAGGATTAAACCTCTATATTGCCAAAAGTAGGTGTCTTTCATTCGGACTCTTATTAATATAACATGCTGTGCTAAGGCATTGAACCCCTGTATTACTATATGGGTATTTTTCTTTTATTTTAGAAGCTGTCAACACTGTTCAGAGCTTATTGTGCTCCCCTTAGTATCCCATCTCAGCCAAGCAGCTGTGTTTAATATTTTGGAGGGGTAGGCATTTTTCATATTTCATACAGGTCAGGCATACCCATAAGTCAGCCCCATGTGGCTGTCTTTGTGAGAAACAAGGAAAATACAAAGCCATTCTTGTATGAAAAGCTGTGCGTTACAAAAGGAAAAGACAATACACAAGACTTTCTGGAAAAAAATATAATAAAATCATGATAATAATAAAAGATAATAATAAACCATGTATTCACTTCATGCACTGTGCCATCTATGAATTCCCAGACAAGTAGGCATTTAATCATCACAACACATCTGTTATAGCAGGGCACCAAACAGACTGGATTCAGCCAATGAAGTCTGAGGATTAGTACGTGTTTCTGCGCAAATAAAACATCAATGCCTGTTCTGTACCTTTCTTGTTCTACTTATCTTGTCATATCTGCTTCTTAATTACATGCCCTGTTCAGGTCTAAGCTCAGGCCAAAGCAGCTTTATCTGGAGAGAGTCTGCTAAATCTTCCGAAATGTCCTTGGCTGTCAAGTAGGAGTACGATCAGATCTTTCTGACCTTCACCATTCCTGTTAATGGCCATTCCTTAATTACATTACAAAATAACAAAAATTCTACCTGAAAATGCTGTCCTGCCTTCTCTCCTGGTTTGTGGGCATCAGTAAGCACTGGGAAGCTGATAAGAGGAGCCCATGGCAGATTGGTAGTGAGAGTATTCAGGCTTTGAAATTTACTATCTGCCCTTTCATAACAATAACTGTGAACAAACCATGGTTTGGATACAATGTTTTTTTCTTTCTCTCAATTGATTGCGAAATATCATTTTTTGAGTAATTTTTGAGTAAAATTATTTTTATTATTTTGTATTATGTACTATTTGTTTTCTTACATTTTGATCTTAATTTGTCATCATTATTTCATGCACACTATATAGCCAAATTTGTGTTGGCACCATAAAGTAATGAATGCATTCAGCTACTTTAATTAGCAGCCATTGCTGACACAGTGTGCAAATGCACACACACAGATTGCCTCATCCCCATAGAGAAGTACTGCAACAGATAACACCACCACGTTACAACAACACCATGTGGGAGACCAGGGTTTGATTCCCAGTCTGGGTAAATATGCTGCGCTACACCAATAAGAGTCCCTGGGCAAGACTCCTAACACTACATTGGCCCACCTCTGTAATACGTAAGATGTAAGAGTAACCTTGTAAGTCGCTCTGGATAAGAGCGTCTGCTAAATGCCATGAATGTAAATGTAAATGTAAATGTACTGCCATGAACCTTTTGACACCATGCCTAATGCCAGGCATGGTCTAGACGGGTGTAATGCGTGGGTGGAGCAGTAGAGCAGTGGAACTGTGTTCTCTAGAAGGATGATGTTCCATCCAATATTTTTGGGATGAGTTGTGGAATTGAGGATGAGGTGACCTCACTTATGCAATTAAATCCTCACAACACTGCTCCAAAATCTAGTAGAAAGCCTTCCCTGGACAGTAGTGATAGTTACTCCAGCAGAAACAGTATATACTCTTTTTAATACCATTGATTTTAGAAAAGAGCAGTGAATGAGCAGGTGTCCAATTACTTTTGTTCATTTAGTGTATGTGGAAAATATCAAATATTGGCATTGGCCCACAATTCTTATGTTGGTGCATCTCTAAAAGAAATCTTCATTAGAAGCATATGCGAATAAATGTCTAGGTTCGATCTGTCCATGTCACACATCATCACCTTTAGTAGTTCAATGCTTTATACTCTGGTGTCTATAGTGAAATGCAGTACATTCCCAACATAGTTATTATTTGGTTTAAAGTGAGTCCTCATATTGACTTGAGTGGTCTGCTATTAAGGCATGGACTTATTGTGACAGCCTTGAGGTTGACCACTTTAGCCTGTCTGCGCCACACTGCTAGCTTCTTGTCTTTAGATTCTGCCTAACCTCAGATACACACACACAAAATCAGTGCATTTACTTTCAGAGCTTTATTTCCTGGCATCTCCTTTTGCTGTTCTGCCTCTGTGTGAGGACACTGGTAATAACAGATTATGCTACAGCAGAGGAGAAACCAAACAGTGCTTCAACTACAAATTTAAAAGCTCCACACCCCTCTGTCGCAAGCTAGTCTGCATACATTGTTCACAAATTAGGCTGTAAATATAACATGAAAGTAGTGTAACTTTTATGGATGACCTATCAGGCCTTCATTAATAACAACTTATTTACCTCAGTGTTACTGTGCTATGCTAAAACATGAGTAGACTGATAAATCACTGTGCTGATCAGTTATTTTTCTCAGTGTTACTGAGCTCTACCAAAGCATGAGTAGACTGATAAATCACTGTGCTAATAAGTTATTTATCTTAGTGTTTCTGAGCTCTACTAAAGCCTGAGTAGACTGATAAATCACTGTGCTGATCAGTTATTTATCTCAGGGTTACTGAACTCTACTAAAGCATGAGTAGACTGATAAATCACTGTGCTGATCAGTTATTTATCTCAGTGTTACTGAGCTCTACTAAAGCATGAGTAGACTGATAAATCACTGTGCTGATCAGTTATTTATCTCAGTGTTACTGAGCTCTACTAAAGCCTGAGTAGACTGATAAATCACTGTGCTGATCAGTTATTTATCTTAGTGTTACTGAGCTCTACTAAAGCATGAGTAGACTGATAAATCACTGTGCTGCTCAGTTATTTATCTCAGTGTTACTGAGCTCTGCTAAAGCCCGAGTAGACTGATAAATCACTGTGCTGATCAGTTATTTATCTCAGTGTTACTGAGCTCTACTAAAGCCTGAGTAGACTGATAAATCACTGTGTTGCTCAGTTATTTTCCTCATTGGCACTGAGCTAACAAAAACTCAGTGGTTTGATTGATCTATAGAAGATTCTCTTGGGTGAGACGAAGAGGTGTTTCTGTGATTGATTCAGTTTCAAATTTCAATACATTTGTTTTTAATGTTTATTTTTTAGATTTCTTTTATACTGTATAAAAACCGCTATGCTCTTAGTTTTGGATGGTTCCAGTATCTTGTAGCTGCCACTCAAAAGTTAGTACTGTTAGTGCTTTTCAATACTTTCAGATTGAAGGTATGGTTTATGGAGTGTCCAGCTCAATACACAGCTCTACTGTCAGAATCTGTTCTTCTCTGAGAAAGCTGTTATCATGTCCTTTGTCATTGCGTTGTTCCATTGAAAAAGCTGTTGACTGGTCAAGAGTCTTATTGAAAACTGTAGAAGAGTTGAAGGTATGATAGGATTTTTAAAGCTTCAAGGTACGCATTAAGATCAATTTCTGTGAGTGCAGTTTGCTGTGGATTTTCTTCTGAGCTTCTGATGTAGCAGAGCCATCTGTTTTCCTTCCGTGTGCTGGTCTAAAATCCGAAACTCTGATCAGTCAACATGTTACTTTTCACCTCTCTTTGGCTTTAACAAATAACCTTTATAACATTTAAGCCTCTAAAACATCTTAGGCCTTATAAAAACTACTATACATGGAAACTAAGCTCAGAGTTTTGCCAGTCAAATGTCAATAGCTGTGCTGTCCAGAAGTTATGACATTGCTGTCAGCGGTTTGCTCTAGTAGTCTGACTTAAACACAGAGTGCCATATTTCTATACAAATAGACCACAGCAGAATTCACATATTTATTGGCTGATATATGATTTAAACTTTATTTTAAGAGGTCCTTTAAAAATTGCATGTTTAATAGACTTTTAACAGAATATTGGTCACTCATCAGGAACATATCAGCAAAGTAGCAGTAGTGTGGCAGCTGAATACTCTAAGGCAAATATTTTGAAAATGATCTGTTGATGCATTACTCACATGAAATAGGTTCACTGTTATGATATGTTACAAGGAGTTGTTAGCTGGAAGTAACTCAGGAATAGCTGTTCTGTTGGTTTCCGCTACAATTTAGATAACTAACAACAGAAAAAATCATATTTTCCGGCCTTCATCATGAATTCCCTCTTGATCAGCAAAAGATGGGTGGCATCTCAACAGCACTGGTGGTGCAGCTATTATGCGGCCTGTTTTTTGTTAGGTACTCTGGCACATCTTCTGCACAGACCACCCCCTGTTTATCCCACATAATAAGATTTTGGTGTCAGAGTCAGCACCCACTCTGAATCGATTGCATTGACCGGCGGGGGCTTTAGCTCGTGCCGCTAACAGTGGCTAACGTGGTCAGGCGCATTCATCACACAGTGACAGATCTCATTACCACACTCTAAAAAGGTCAATCAAATCAAAAACATGTTTATGGATATTTTCTCCTGGCCTTTCAGAGAAACGCCATTCTATCTGGCTCGCTCTAAAGCTGTTTCCCTATTCATTAAGTACGATAAGCAGGATGTCTTTGTTTTCTATGGAGTGGGAGGGAGCTCCTCTGAGCGCCCAGTGAGTATTGATTATAACAAACTAATGCTATTCTTGATGGCCTAATCAGATCTGAGCGTCGTAAAAGTTTTTGTAGGAGGGCTTATCTTCTAAAGGGCTCAGCTGGTGGAAGGGAAAGAATGGGGGGTATTGTTCCTAAAGAGCAGTGTTTTAATTGGGGATGTTTTAAACATGATATGGGAATAATTGCAGGAAAATTGAACAATATGAGTTCAGATGTCTGTTTTTGTTCATCTTACCGTTTGTTTAGTTTACCCAGAGCTGGCACTATAAGATACATTAATAATTACTTAGTAATTTCATTACTAATTAATCTGCTTTTTATTTTGATGATTAAATGAACAATAACAGTCAAGGTCGGAGGTTTACATAAACTCATCATAGCCTTGAATGTCAATGTAGGGATTGCAGTCCATCTTTTTCTCTGTGTACTTTGTTAGCCTCCTTTCACCTTTTTCTTCAATGGTCAGGACCCCACAGGCCCACCACAGAGCAGGTAGTATTTAGGTGGTCGGTCATTCTCAGCACTGCAGTGACCCTGACGTGGTGGTGGTGTGTTGGTGTGCTACTTGAGTTTTTAAACACCTCTGTGTTACTGCTGGATTAAGAATAGGCCACCAACCAATATAAATCCTGCGTCCTGTGGGCAGGGCCTTGTGACCACTGGAAAAAGGACTAGAGGATGACTTTAAAAGGTGGACCAACAAGGCAGGCGTGTCAAACAAAGTGCTTAAACACCACATCAGTGTCACTACTGTGCTAAGAATGACCCACCACTCGAATAATAGCTGCTCTGTGGTGGTCTTGTGGGGTCCTGACCATTGAAGAACAGGATAAAAAGAGGCTAAGAAAATATGCAGAGAAATATATAGACTACAGTCTGTAATTATAGAACTACACAATGCTCTTATATGGCAGGTGGAGCTGATACAATGGACAGTGGATGTACAAACAAAGAGGCTGATCAGTGGACATCTTTAATTGAACAAAAACAAGAATTTGATGCACAAGTTTCAATGCTTCTAAAATCAACTCTGGGTCAAAATTATACATTCAGGGTCAGACAGGTCCGCCCACCCACTTAGATTATTAATTCAGTGGTGATCTGTGCTGAACTTTCCAAAAATACAATGGGAAGAGCTCAGAGCAGAGCTGAGAAGGATGGTCGTAGATTTACACAAGTCACGAATGTCTTCTGGGTCCATTTTTAAACAACTACAGATTCCAAAATCATCCGTTATCCATTACTGGGAAGTGTAGGCACTTTGCAAAGGTCTGGAAGAGGACCCAAGCAGTCAGCCTTAGCTAATAGGAAATGATCAGGAACAATCCAGAACCCACCATGAAGGCACAGGCCAACCATGACCTCGAAAATGCTGGAACAAACCTGCAAACCTAGTCAAACGTGGTAGTGATAGTTTGTAGTGAGTATTTTCTTATATTATCTTATATTTCTAAATGTGGTTGGTGCTAAGGTGAACACTTAGAAACTATCTTTCACTACACGGGAGATTTTCTGACTGAACACAAATGCACCTTTCTTTCCCAGCAATTACAAAATTCTCACTTTCTCTTCAGATGTCTGCACCCGTCCTCGTTAATAGTACTGCACTCACACCCTTTTCTCACATTGTGACTAAACTCATTATTCATACAATCCACATACAGAATGAGGAGCAGGAAAAGATGTACAGGGGAATGGGAATGATAATACTGTATAAATAAGGCTAATAGCTGTGCCGCCTCCACCCCACCGCTTGTGCTAAGTGAGTGCATAAGTAGCTCGTATTTGGTTTAGTGGGAGGATTAGACACAAAAGCTTTCATCCTTAAATAAGATGGTGAATTACTTGTAAATTAAGTTGGCTTTTCTTTATCCATGAGGATGTGAGGGAGTATTAGGATTTTTTTTTTATCTGCTCCACCCTGCATAGAGCACAAGTTTGCATTTTTAATATTCAGCCACACCATTAAAAACACATGACAAGTGTTGTGTAGGTCCCATTCGTGTCACCAAAACAGCTTTGACATGTTAAGACATTGATTACACTTGATCTCTGAAGGTGTTCTGTGGTCTCCGAAACCAAGAGAGGTAGCAGCAGATCCTTTAAAGCAGCATTATGCAAGAACTGGTATCTCTTGCTCCTGGGCTCCTCCTAGAGTTGGGGTGTAATTCACAATTCTAGCCACATACAAAGGACACGATTTACACATGCTTTTTAAGAGCAAGCTACAGAACCATCATGGAAAGTGAAAGAAGCGTGTAAACTGAGGTGGGAGAGTAATATTACAGGATCAGAAATATGACTTGGGTTACACTTGAGTTCTCATAAGCTTTTTTCTGCTTGGTTCTCCTAAGTTATAGTGTGCACTTCATAATGTACAGCATTCTAAGCCTAGAATAGCTATGATAGAGCTACTGTCCTCCCAATTACTAGTCAATGAAGCATTACAATGTTTTCTTTAGTGCTCCATAGTGCTGCTTTTAGTCTGGTCATTTGTGAGGTGGGGGCCTCCATGGAACACATCAATGATCCTATCGCCATATCACTGGTTATTTCTTCTTGGACCATTTTTGGTAAGTACTAACCACTGCACACCAAGAACATCCCACAAGACCTGCTTATTGGCGGTGTTTTGACCCAGTCGTCTAGAGAACACAATTTGGCCTGTTCAGATTCTTCTCTATTTGCTGGTCTTTCTCCCTCTCTATGTAATCTGTTGGCCTTTTTTTTAGGAACTCCTTGTGCTGTAAAAATGAATTAGTATGACGTACAATGGGCTGTAAAGACAGATAAACCACAGTGATCAAAATTAGGCCTCTTGTACTAACTGCTAATTAAGCAAAGAAAATTAGTCATGCTGTCTCATTAAGCTTTCATTATAAATACATATTTCTCATTCTCTTCCTAAACCAGCCGTTTCCCTCCCTGCTTCTCTATTTATTACTCTAATGGTCTCTTTTTCTCTCTCTCAGTGAATACATCCTCACACTTTCATCTCCTGTCCACTCTTCCCCATAAATCCCTCTTTCTCTGTTCATTTTACATTACAGCACATGTCTTGTAGAGCATAACAAAGTACCAGTTTGCAGGTTTGCAGTATATTCTTAATTATTGTTTTTTGGATGCAAAATTATGCAGAATTGTGATTATGACAGTGATCTTAATACACAACTCATGCCCTCAGTTGTAGTTTCCTGAAGACTTTAGCAGTCATGTGCAGCCAGGGGCGCCTTATGGGGGAAAAGTTGTAGACAATTGTAACGGCCTGTGAACGACAGGGGCTCTGAAAAATAGATTAATTGAATATTTTGTGATTAATGTATAAATTGTTAGACTTGTGGGGCCCAGTGTAGTATTTTCCATGGTGCCCCTGTGTACAGCCCTGCCCTTAGGAGAGCAGGGTTCTTTTCCCTGTTCAAATGCGACTCGAATGTTTCAAACTGGACAAGAGTGTTTGTTAAAAATGTAGATTTATAAAGAAGGATGGGGAGGGTAAGGATTTAGTCATCACCTCGAGCAGCATCCACTGCAGTACAATAGATATGACTGGATACCATTCATCATTGTATTCATTTAGTGCAAAACAAACCTTTGTGTTATGCAAATAAGAAGACAGGATGTATCATAGTTAGTGCCCATGTTGAAACTTTTTATTTAGAACACCAGCAACCGGAAGGCATGAGGGGAAAAAACAACAGCTCTTTTAGAACAAGAAAAAGTGCTCTGCCTCTTTTAGACCCTTGTGTCGAGAGTCTGCACAAAACCTAGAGGCTATATAGATAATCCTTCAAAACCACCTAAAAAATCTAAAACTTATGAAATGTCTCCTCCCTAGGGCTGTGGTGATAACTATATTACCACAATACCATGGTTATGTAAGACCTACCTCAATGTTGAGCTCATTAATGTCATTAATACAGTTATTATTTATTTGGAAAATGGATAGTTCTGGCTCCAAGCCCTGATTGATGGAGCCACTTGTAGGGTTGGGCTGTATAAATGTAAAAATGTATATTCCACTGTATATAACAATTAAGACAATATCCCCAATTGAGGACAGTATTTCAATAATATGTCAAATTACTTTTCTGTGTCTATGTACTACATTTCCAAAATAGCTCATTTGTACTATTTCGGACACAGATAGAATTTGGCCTCCACCTTTGGAAGCCCGGATATCGAACCTACAACCCAGTCATTAATAGTTCAATAGCACTTTTTTATAGTAGGGGCAAATGGGACACAGACTTGTCAACTTGGGTAAAATGTAACCCCGATTATTTATGCTGTTAAACTGGTGCAAGTAGATGGTGCTTTTGTTTATTGTATTCCCTCAGCGATATCATTTGTGAAGTTTCACAAATATTTCTCCAGATAATCTTTCCACAAGAACATGTTTTTTCTTTTTTATCAGAATTCATTCCTACATTATTTTAGTCTCCCTCTCAGTGGTTGCAATTTATAGTCAGGTCGATAAGTACTGTAACACAATTATTGTCATTTTTCTCCATTCTATAGTCCCACCATTTTCACAGAGTCAAAAGTAATAAGACAATTAATTGATTCACTGTTTCATGGCCAGGTGTGACCTGTTCTTTTGTTATTTCATGAGAAATTAATTGATTCCAAATGCGGAATGGAATTTCCATTCGGTAGCCCTCAAAATGTGCATGGCCAAATCAACAATTTGGTTCATTTCTAAAGAAGCTAAATAGATGACCCTAATATTCTTTCCCTGTAAAGAAATAAAAGTTATTCATATTATCTAGTTAAACTGCGAGCACTCTCAATGAGGTATGCATAACATTGTCCACAATCAAGAGATTCTTTCATGACTGTGTGAAAAGAGTTTTTTTTTTCCAAAATGCAAACCACTGGCAGCACTCAGTAGAAAAGTCAGATTAGACTAGATTTATAGAAAATATCTTAAGAATAGCTTTACCAATTTTCCCAGTTTTTTTTTTCTGTAGACAGATTAAGTCAAGTCAAGTCAAGTCAAATGTATTTGTATAGCGCTTTTTTACAACTGTTGTTGTCACAAAGCAGCTTTATATAATTAGTAAAAGACAAAAAAAAAAGAAATTACATAAGAAGACATGAAAGATCCAAGACCCCCAGAGAGCAAGCCAACGGTGACAGTGGCAAGGAAAAACTCCCTCAGAGCTGGAGGAAGAAACCTTGGGAAGAACTAAGACTCACAAGGGGGTCAGAACTATTCCATTTAGGTTTTAACATGGTCATTAGACAAGTAGCAGTGGTAGGAGGGTGTGCCGCTGGTCTGGCATGGGTGGTGGTTGGGGGGACCTGCTGGTCGGACTGGAAGGTGGCAGGTAGAGGGGACCTCAGTGGGCAATCTTTCAGCAGATCGGGCTGGGTGACCATTTACTCAGAGAAGGTAAAGAGACAGAGTTAGTTCTGAGAGGATTTTATAGAGAGCAGAGAATGTTGAGCAATGTTAATGTATGTATAGGGAGGGCAAGAAAGGGCTCATGATCCAAATCATACCACATCACCTGTCAAACATGGTGGGTGCACTGTTGTGGCATGGGCATGTACACCCACCAGTGGAACTCGGTCACTGATGTTTTTAATGATGTAATTGAGGATAGAAGTAGCAGGATGAATTCTAACATGCATAGGCCTGTAGTTCCTACTCAGATCCAGTCAAATGCTGCAAACCACTTTACTTACTAAAGACAAAACAAAAGACAAAAACACCTGCACAAACAAGCCACAGCAATTGAAGGCGGCTGCAGTCTAAAGGCCTGGTAAAGCATCTCAAGGGAGCAATTTATTAAATTCAGCAATTTATGATGTCTATAGATTGTAGATTTGCATACAAGTGTTAAAATACTAGTTATAGTTCATGAAATAAGGAAACAGGCCTTTTTTCTGAAGTCATCGTGCTGTAAAAATGAAATCGTATGAAGTACAGTGGGCTGTAAAGGCAGCTTAAAGGCAAATTGAAGCTGAAAGTCTACAGTTCAGTCACATTTTGATTGCGAGGTGTATTGAAGAAAAACAAACAAACAAACAAAAAATGTTGTTACTGTCGATACTTGTTGATACTTTTGACTTAATGGACTTGATCTAGTACAGCCTCCACATGGTAGGAATAGCTTCGACACAGTGTTCTAACACGGTTTCTTCTGAAAAACAATAAATGAAGTTCACCCCCTCCCATATAAATTCAGAAAAAATTTATTGTTTCGATTTTTTTTTTATCCACAAATTAATTACATGTGGCATCTGGATACTTTTGGACTTACAGTGCACACTTTGTGTTGTGTGTCTGTCAGGATATACCCGTATTCATTGTATTGACATTTGTAGTATTAATAGAAGGTATTCGGTGCTTTGAGAGTGCCGTTTATTGTATGAGTTGTTCCACTTGATATTTGCGTCTTGATCCCACAGCGGCGATGCAATTAGAGCGAATGATTTCTGATGAGTGTCGGCTCGCTCTCCACTCTCACCGCTAATGTCTGCGGGGCCGCTTTTGTTTTGTCAGTTTTATTAAAGTGTCCCGAGTTATAAATCGCCTCGCTCGGAACGAGACAGCGTGTAGGGTTACAAACATGGCTGCCATTTCAGCAGCATCTCAGAGGTGAAGAGAAGAGACAGCAGTCAGACGAGTGTCAGCAGACACTGGGCGTCTTACGCGCATCATTAAACGTAATGAGACATAAGACGAGCGATGGGCAAAACGGAGGAACAAAAGTGATGAAAGAAAGCAGGGAATGAGAGCAGATCAGAAATGCAGCATGTGATGTTGAAGAGATCTGGCACGACACGGAGAGATGAGATGGAGGGGCAGGAAGATGAAAGAAGAAGACAGGGACGAGCAATGAAAGTGTGTGTGTGTGTGGGAAGGAAGCAAACAGTGTCTGGTTGCAATAGCTTTAGTATGGGGGGATGATTGCCGTAATGTTTGCTCACTGCAAAGCAATTTCCCAAAGGCGTGCACCAGCTAAACTAAACATGGGAGAAAAGCCGGGGGTTTCCATAACACTGGGGAATGGTGTAAAAGAGCTGGGCTTGGTGGGGTGCGTTCAATTATAGAGGTATGTTGACGTCACTGAAGTGACTACACCTCAAATCATCATTCACACATAAGAAACCATAAGAAGAAAATGTTTTGGCACATATATTTCTTTGTAAAATTAAATCATAAATATAATAAAAATTATAGTATAAACTGAATTTGCAGGCTGATCCAATTCGTGTGAATTTCAACACGGCTACTCATAATGTGACTCAGTAGTGTGTATGCCCCCCGCATGCCTGTGTGCACACAACAACTTCTGGGCATGCTCATGATGAGATGATGGCTAGTGTTTTGAGATGACAAATAGTGTCCGGATAGTGGAATCTCCTTCCAGACCTGGATCAGGGCATCAGTGAGCTCCAGGACAGTCTGTAATGCACTGATACATAACATACCAGGTTCTCGACTGGATTCAGGTCTGGGGGACGTTCCAGTCAAGGGCATCAGTGTCTAAATCATCCAGGAAACAGGACATGGCTCTGGGGATTTCACCTTGGGACCTAATAGCAGTCAGCTTATAGCTGACTATCACATTTATATATAAAACTGTGTGCACAAAATGTGGGATTTTACAAGGGTCAGTACTTGGACCCTCATTATTCATAATATATGTACATTATTTTTTAAATATATGTGTATGTATTTTTCTTTCTGGTAAAGATAGTCATAAATTAATATCATTAATAAAGTCGGAATTATTGCATTATTTGGCACTGGCTCAGAGCTAACATATTATTACTAAATACTAGGATTCACACACACTGTTTAGTCCTAAAAACAAGAAGGGGATATACACAATTCCATCAGTTCATTGTATCAATTTGTGACAAATTGTGCTGCAAAGAACACTTTACTGCAATTGCAAATAAAATAACAAAACTATTGATGTAATCAGAAGAGTTTCAAAAGATTTATCAAGGTCTCTTTTACTGTAATATTATCTGAGCCACTACATTCAAGAGAAATATCACCTTTTACATAAACTTTGTTAGAAATGTCACGGCATCAAATTATTATTCAAGCTCTCATCCATTGTTTCAGAGCCTTCAGGTTCTCAAAGTCTATGAAATCAGTCACCTTCAAATATGCCAGTTTATATTTCTTTTATATACATCCGTCTTCCTGACTGCTTTAAAAACAGCTTCTTTAGTTTCTTTGGGACATCTCTCATCAAGGACCTTCGATCTGGAACAGCCCACCACCTCATCTTAAAAATTGTAATAATATGAATAATTAAAAACAGCTCATCTGGGCTTTTTTACTTTACGATTTTGGAAGTTTTTGTTTGACAGTTAGTTAATAATCCATCATTTCTACATTGGGCTTGGTTCTTAAGAACTTTCATTGATGCAGAACATTTACATTGTATGGAGGTGCTTTAAAATGTAGTCACTTTCAAAAATGGCTCCTTAAAGAACTGTCCATTGAAAAGTTCTTCAGTTGGCCAAATGTGGTTCTTTCGTGCCATTGGTGGTAACATGGTAAAGGCCCCTCTTTGGCACCTGCATTATTTTTACAGCGTTATATAATCTTCTAAGGAGGGAACTGTGGACACAATGGGATGCTCAGGAGCAGTCGTACGCAAACCTTAATAACCATGTTATAATAACTAGGTAACCATGCACAAAGTCAAAAGCCAGCTAGAACGCCAAAAAGCTAGCCAGTATTGGGCAGTGAAATAGTGAAATGCTGCTCTTTGGATGATGCAACCCATCAAAC
Source organism: Salminus brasiliensis (assembly GCF_030463535.1). Lineage (NCBI taxonomy): Eukaryota > Metazoa > Chordata > Actinopteri > Characiformes > Bryconidae > Salminus > Salminus brasiliensis. Next base: position 13,835,483 of record NC_132894.1, on the reverse strand, counting down.
ACCTTTGTAAAGAACTGGGCTGCCATTTGTGATCAAGACCTAATCAGCCAAAATCAGTGACTGCCCTTAATAATGTTCCTGTGGCTGAAATCCCAGCAGTAGCGATCCAACTTCAAAAGCCAACAGTCAAAAGCTTTCCCAGAAAAGATGAGAGAGGAGTCAACCCTTTATTAATACTGTTGTCAACTTTCAGCATATCTTTATGCACTGATTGGTCATTTTATCAGGTACACCTACCTGTAAAATACTGAGCACCCTTCATCTATTGAATGCTACAATTAAGAGAAAATAATTGATGGCAATGGTCAAAAGCCAAGAGCCCTTCGAGCTTCAAGTACGGCTCGGCTTGATCCGGCATCCCTTTAGAACCACAGAAGACAAGCGTCCAGGCTTTTTTCTGTCGTGGCACCAAAGTGGTTTAACAAACTTCCCCTGGGTGTCCGAACAGCAGAGTCGCTCGCTGTCTTCAAATGCAGACTGAAGACCCACCTCTTCGAGAGTACTTGGGCGAAGTGTAGAGTATTATATCTCCATATTGACTTGTGTTTAGTAGTGTCTAAACTTAGAGGTATATTTGAATTCTAGTCTATTCAAACTAGCTAGAGCTTATTCTTGAGTTAACAGTGAAGCACTTTTGTAAGTCGCTCTGGATAAGAGCATTTGCTAAATGTCGTTAATGTAAATATAAAATAGGGTTCATTAGAGCTAGCAGACAGCCAAAACTGCCCCTATGAAATCAACAACGCTTGTAGCTTCACATTTGAGAGACAGGAGACAATAAAGCTCTTACTGACAAAAGGGAAGAACATCTGAAAATCTGCTCAACTTTCCAAGTTCCTGATGTTCTAAGGACAATGGACTGACCACTACAGTCCAGACCTCAAGATCTCGTTGAACATGTTAAGGATTGTGGATTTAAGGATTACTTAGATGTTGAGAAGCAGAAAATGCTGTAGCTTTTAAGACCTAAGGACTTGATGTGGACAAATGTCCTGTAAACAACAGAAGCTATGAAGAAGGTTAGCTAGTATGGACCATGCCCTGAGATGGAATGGGATAGGGCGGGATCAGGGAATATTTTTGGGTTGGAGTGAGGGTCGGCATTCCTGTGGTCTTTGCTAGAAGTCGGACACTTCTGTTGGTGTGGTGACTGATGGAAAAAATGGAGGAGATGGCGTGGAGGTGGGTGCAATGATTGTTTGACACAGAGTTTAACTGAGAACCATGGTTATATAAGAGGCTTGAGGAGGACGTGGTCCTGCTCCTTTCTCCTCTTCTTTGTAATTTTCCAGTCCGTTGTGCTCCATTTTTTTAATAAATGTATTTATTGTTCTGACTGGTCATGTAAAAAAATGAGTTGAAAAGAGTTGTCTTTGACTAGATTAGCTGCTGCTGACTCTCACTACACAATTTGTCAGCTACCTTTATGACCGTATTCGTCATTGGAAACGGGCCACCATAGAACCACCACTGACAAGATATGATTGATATGGTCACCAATACACACCTCTAAGCTACTGCTGTGTTGTTATTACTGCTGTGCTGAAAATTGCCCACCTCCCAAATAACATCTGGTCAGCGATAGTCCTGCGTTAGGCCATTTCAACTTCATGATTGGTGTGGGACTGAAGCTGGGGGAAGGGGGGTCTGTTAAATTGCACATATCAACAGATGGGCTATGGTGAGGAAGTTGTACACATACACCATGCAGATGTATCATAGGTTTGTATGATAACACGGCATGATCACATGATAACTGGTATCCCGATGTGTTTTGTGTGTGTTTTGTGTGTGTTTGTGTGGGTATATGTATGTAGACATTTCCAGGCAACACAGACACAGACTCAGTCATCCAGCACAAGCTCCAGCACTCCATCAGGACCAGGTACCTGCGGCTTCTGCCTCTAGATGGAAGCCCCAGTGGAGGCGTTGGGCTTCGGCTGGAGATCTATGGCTGCACTTACAGTAAGAATTGACACACACGCTCATACACACCCTCTATATATATATATATACTTTTCAGAGATAAATTACTGAGGTAGTGCCTTGTTCCTTCATGCATTCTGAGCATTCTCCCCTTTGCAAGACTTCTTCTTTTTCAATATGGATCTCATGAGGTCTGTCACTGTTGCAGCTGATAGGGATTTGGTGTGACCTTCTCTTCCCTCTCCAGTTCTGAAGAGTCTCTTGACTCCCCTAAGCTCACATTCTTGATTCTTTCTTTCTATCTTTCAAGTCATCCGTGACAGTCACCAAAGAAATTACGGACAAGGCGGCTGAAGTGTGTGTGTATGTACATATATACACACTATATCATATACTTTCATCTTAGAGTGTGAACTCCTTCTGACTATGGGACTTATTTCCCATTGTGCTGTTCTGTCACTGTTGGAACATGACCTTGTGCTATGTGTTAAGTATCAGCTGTAGTTTCCACCTGATTGTGACATTTTAGAAGCTTCGGCTGCTTGACGTGACTGCCTTACAAGAGCGGTAGATGTACGGAGATGGTAACTAACTCGTCCCAGCTGCTTCTGCACCCCTTAGCACCTCTCAGACAAGTTAACCCTCTGACTCCCTGTGGTGTACGTGCCTTGAAATGTCTTTCTTTAGACTTTGGTTCATGATCTCTCTGTTGCAGCTAAATGATAAGTGAAAAAGTGCAGATTCTAACCTTTCGATTGACGTCACGTTTGTGTGAGCAGATGGAAGATATTTTATTCGGATATGTTATTGTTTTGCAGAAAGAAACAAAAGGCTTGTTAATTTTCCCCTTAATATATTCATGGCTAATCTCCACCCACAAGCTACCCAGCTAACATGTCCATATTGGGCCTGTACAGGTAGCCCAACAAGAAACCAGAAAGTATTATCCTTGGGTTCTATGTTGGCCCCACATATGGATGCTTACCAGGGACCAGGAAGGGTAAACCTGGGCCCTATCAGCATACAGGGCCTAGTTGGGGCACATGTAAGATTAAGGTGGGCCGTACCAACCGATCCTAGTAAAAACACCCATATAAACCCACTCAGAGCCCATACCCACCTGAAACACACCTAGCCCAAGTTCTACCAATGTGAGTCCCACATGAGCATGGGTAGGTTTCACCACATTACAACATTAAAGGAAATGGTAGACAACAGCAAGGTTTTTAGTTACACTATATGGACAAAGGTATTGGGTCACCTACACATTACACCTACAGGAGCTTTTATTACATCTTATCTCTGCAGGCATTAATGTAGAGTTGCCCCCTCCCCTTGCAGCTATAACAGTTCCACTCTTCTGAGAAGACTTTCTACAAGATTTTGAAGTGTGCCTGTGGTAAGAAGAGCTGGTCCAGCATCAGAGTTTTATATCTGATATGAAAAAGAATACAGCCCCAATTATTTTGTAGTGTGGCCCAGGCATTAGTGGTGCCATGTTGGCTAGTACTAAGGAAGCATACCATCCTAGCCACCCAATTATGCTTTTTGCTTCCATTCCTGAGCATGGATGGCATCTTTAGGAATTGAACTCGCCTCTTCTTGACTATAGGTCCAGTGCTTTGACAGTTGTTATCTTTTGTAATGTTTTCACATCATTACTAACAATTGGAAGTGTACAATACTGTACTACATTTACTTGGCCACCCAAGACATGTTTGCTTCTTTAGTTTTGCACTGGAGTTTAGCTAAAGCTCCCCATTAGTACTGTGCTACCTGTACAGCTAAAACTATGTGTGACTATTATTACAGATTACAGTATGATGTACAGGGCCAGCAACAACATAAGCAAGTTTTATTTAATACTCTGACAGAGTCTGGGCCAAGTGTCTGATGATTTGGGGATGTAGTTACCACAGTGCTGTATTATGGTTACAAGCTTCCATTATTAGCTCCACTGAAACACTAAAGAAGCAAATGTTGGATTCCATTCACTTCAGATACCAGTCATATCCAGGATATTTGACTTCTGCTCCTCAGAATCGGATGTAGCAGACTTTGATGGCCGCAGTGCTTTGCTCTACCGGTTCAACCAGAAGTCCACCAGCACGGTGAAGAACGTGATCTCTCTGCGCTTCCGAAGCAGGCAGGCAGAGGGTGTACTGGTTCACGGTGAAGGCCAGAGAGGAGACTACATCACCCTGGAGCTCCAGAGAGGGCGACTTGCACTGCATCTCAACCTAGGTATGAACAGAGAGAGAGGAAAGGGGAATAAGCATTGTGGGCATTTGATTTGCTGTTTTACTTTACACCTTTTTTAACACATCAAAAAAAGGAGTGCATGGATTGCACATAAGTTTTATTTCTGTCATAAAAAAGCCTAGCAATTTCTTTTGATTTGAGATTTACTTGCATAGGATGCCCTAGCAATTGACAGACTTTACTAATATTCTAATACGAATCTGGTGGGAATTCCTGTTTGATTACTGTGGAGCTTTTTCGCCATGCCATGCTAATAATAATGTGTTAATGTTTCCATTTACAGTATAATAGAGCATTCAACACCATAAAAGTACAATATTAGAGACTTCATACTGGCACATTAGAGTTTTGTCTGACCAACAAAAAATAATTAATTTGAATAACAGTTTTCATGTAATTCTACTGACTAAGAAAGGCTAATCTGCATATAACTACAGTATTAAAAATACGTTAACCCCTTAAATGGGACATGACCCGCCAGACCAGGCCAGAAGTGTCATCACAAACTTACCAAAGAATATCCCCATCAGTTTGTACAGACGTTTCTGAACTTACTGAATAATACACCTTAGTGTGTAATAAGCCATTCTATGTAAGGGGGTTAACATGCTAACTGCAGCGGAGCTAACATTAAATGTAAACAAACATGCTAACCATAAATGAACAGACTAGCCAAGGACTAACGTTGTTAATGTGAGCTAATGAAGTAAATATTAACCCTGCTGAAAAACCCAGCTTCTGCTGGTAGCTGTTCTTAAATGGTCAAGGCGGTTGAAAAGCCTTTTACTGTTAAACTAGCTGGGTAACCAGTTCTTGACCAGTATAGAACACGTTGCATTTAATTCTTGCTGGTCATGTTGGTTGATTAGCTTGGTCTTGACGATCATCCTGGTCGACCAGCTTGGTCATGATGGTCCACCAGTATGATCAAGCTCAATCAAACTGGTCATCTAGCTTGGTCAGGTTGATCATATTTGTAGACTTGCTTAACCATCAAACTGTCGTTTTCAGCAGGGAACAAACCCACTGCTCTTTAGCTAAGCCCACAGTAAGGGGTGAGGTGGGGTGACAGCTAGCCTTGAGCTAACACGTTAACCACAAGCAATGTAATTTGCACTGGTCTTTTGAACTCATTGTCAGGGCCTGTGTGTATCAAATGTAAAGCTTCGCCTCCAACAATACCGTACAATACGATGCGCCATATTGTTCCGTCGCTAATTAGAAAAAACACACGCAAACACTCATCTGGAACAGAGGTTTGTCAAGATGCCTACAGCACACTGATTAGTTAGCAGGCTCATTTGCATATAACAGCCTTCTACAGTATCAGCATAACGAATAACAAGCAAGATTGTGTGCAGCCTTAGTGGATAAGGAAGGAGAGCTAGAGAGAAATGATGAGACGGAGGGAGAGAGAGGAGGGGGAGAGAGACAGACAGACAGACAGACAGACAGACAGGTAGTGATAAGGAGAGAGAGGACGAAGTAGAGAGAAAGAGAGAGAGAGAGAGAGAGATGGGACAGCAGATAAGTATGAATAAGAGGGGATTGGATTTTTGCAGAGGAACTGAAATTGGAGAAGAGAGTGAAGGAGAGGGATTAAGGGGGAGCGGAGTGAAGGAGTGAAGAGGACAGAGTGTTGGAGATGAGGAGAGTGGAGCGGGGGGGGGGTGTTTACAGCGACATCGGGTTCAAGTGTTCACATACAGGCTCTCACACTCACCTCCAATGCTGCCTGAAAAGGTGTTGCTATAGCGACTCATTTTAACCCACACACACACACACACACACATATTTAGAGACTGAAAAAGGGAGTAGCACAAGGTCTCAGTACAAAACCTCTTCTTCTTCTTCTTCTTCAAAACATGTTCTTCTTCAAACTTTCCCCTCTGTTCCCTCTTTGAGCTTAAACCATTAGTTTGGCAAAGTGTAATTAAGTCCTTAATAACTGTGTAGTTACATGCAATAACAATGTAATTACTCATGATCTATTCACTGTAACAGATGGATACAGCAGCACCGCTCATGTAAATACACAGGTGGATCGGCTTCAGTTTTGACTGTGGTAATTACACAAGTGTACCTCAGTGGTTGTAACACCACATTGTCTCTTCTGTGATTATACATGTGTAATAACAGGGTGAGGGTGATTCCATTTATACAAACCGCTGCTACAGCTATCGAGAATACACTAAAGCAGATATGCCTGTGTATTTACACAAGCTTTACTACTGTAATACAAACAGAAATGAACTTACAGTAGTAACATTATAGTTACTACATGATTATTATTGTGTAATTACACAGTTATTAGGAGAGACTCTTAATATAAAGTGGGACCACAAATACAATCAAACAAACATACCTAGATGGAATGTGACAAAATGGGAATTCTGGACCGATATCCATTATTTTTTATTTCATACATCTGATGATATCAATAATATGGGGGAAGAGTGGGTATGGGACGATGCTTTTTGCTTGGTCATTTTAAAAGTATTTGAGTAGAATATTCATAATATGTTTACACAACTAACCTACAGACAGAAATATAGTACAGCTTTGCCTTCAGCACCAACAGTTTATGAACAAGTCAAGAGTAAGCAAATATCTGTGCAGATATTACTACCTTTACAACTCAATAGTTGGAACAGATGGTTGGGGTGAGTAATTGTAACTGGTCAATTTATATATGAAAAATTAATTCCGTACAAATCCACACCACAAAGCAGATCAGCAGATATCAGCACTATATTATTTAAAACCAAGCAATTTGGCAAAAAGAAGACCTCTACACCTACTCATTCTTGTAATTATCTGATCGGACAGTCAAGTGTTAGCAGTGCGAATCACACAGATATGTGTTAGCATCTTCAGTTAATATTCACATGAAGCATCAGAATGAGGAAAAATGTAAATGCCGCCATCAGGAGATCAGCCAGTCACTTTGTGAGGTTGGAACAATGTTGTAGTATATCCTAGTTAGATTTTTCGAATGTTTTTTTATAGCAGTAAACACTGCTTGATCTCAAAGCTAGTACTTAAATAATTGAATTTGTCAAAGACTAATATGCATAGTGAAGTTGATGTATACACATTTGTCTACAACAAAAACGTTTATGTGTGAAGTATTTGAAAAGCCTTCCCAAGCAGTAGTTTTCAGCAGCCAACAAGTGCTAAGCATATGTTGGACCTTCTTCAGGGCTATTGGAAAAGCATCCCAGGTGGCTCCTCTTGAGAGAATGCCAAGAATGAGTAAACCTGCTTCAAGGCAAAGGGAGGAAAGGGGAGGATACATTTTTGGTCACTGTATAACTCCATATGTGTTAATTATTCACAATTCTAAAATGGGGAAAAATATGATTAGTGTTCACCAGCACAACTGGCAACTATACTGTTACAGCAAAGGGTCCCTCAAGGGTTCTTTAATGAAGGTAATGGCTTTATAAGAATGGCTCTATGATAACTTAAAATATCCTTTACCTAGATAAAGCTTTCTGTATATTACTAGTTTACATAGGTTACTAGATTACCAGTCAAAGAACCTTATTGTTACTACTTAAGGAACCATTTTGTACTCTCTCTCTCTCTCTCTCTCTCTCTCTCTCTCTCTCTCTCTTTCTCTCTCTTTCGATCTCCCTCACTGCACAGATGATGCTAAGCCTCAGTCCAGTGGCAGACACACCTCAGTCATGTCCGGCAGTCTTCTGGATGACCATCTCTGGCACTCCGTCCTCATAGAGCGTTTCAACAAGCAGGTGAACTTCACAGTGGATAGAGACACCCAGCACTTTCGCACACAGGGCCAGGAGGACTCTCTAGAGGTGGACTATGAGGTGAGGATCCTATGTACTTTGCAGTCTGTGATCATGATTGCCAAATGAAGTCAAATGAAATCAGTATTGAAACATCCGCAGAATTAGATGTGATCAGCTTTGGAACTTTTTTTAAGATTAAGGCCTAAACAGTGAGCAATGTGTCACAATTCTTTAAACTTAAGCATGATGGCTGTTTGAACCTCTTTAGAATTAGGCTTGATTAACATTTAGAGTATGAGAATAAAGCCAGGTCAATTCTAAAACTTTCTCAGGTCTAATCTGTAGTGAAGTTCTTCGATTCAGGCTTGAACCTGAGAAGGCTTAAACAGGCTTAATCCTAAAGCAGTTTGGTTGCATCAGTTGTCTCCTGTCCTTGGTTTCACTTGGACTGATCTGTAGCTCATAGGCTCACTATTTATTGGTAGCTCTCACTAGGCTGTAAAAAATAAGGAAAGCAGACAGACAAAACAAAAGGTTTTTTAACCTACCTGATGTTACTGTTTGCTTGTTTTGTGAGGAGTAAAGAACCTCCTTGTGCGCTTGAATACAGCCTGACCATGATTTTACCCAAAGATTGTGCAATGTGTATACCTGCGATTCAAAAGACTTGCGATGTTCCTGCATGTTCATGCAAATGCTTTCATGAACCAGCCTGTAGTTGAACAAAAGTCAATACAGGCCATTTAAAAGAGATTTTCTCCACATTATTGCATTGACTCAAATCTTCTCTCCGACCTTCAGCCCTCTTGTACTTCTGCGAATTAGTTTCAAAGCTCACTTAACATACTTTCTCAGCCTCCCCACGTTTTCTCTTTTTTCTGTGTTTCTCCTCAGCTCTTGTAGCCTTAGCTGATAATTATTTCTGACAACAAAGCCCACTCTTTCTGTTTTCTTAAGCCACCTTGACCTAAATGATTTATGGCTTCAATTTTAAATGGAAGCTGACCATTTATTATAGATAAAAGTCTTTACACAGAGTTCAAATATTTAGCAGCTTCACTTGTCTTGTGAGTTTTCAGCCTTGACGAAGAATGGGTCGAGTTATGAGTCACTCGTGAGAACAGACCTAGATAAGACGGATGCTGTTAAGACTAGACGTTGCTAAATGATGGCACTTATGGAACTGTGGAGCACAACAAAGCACTCGTCTCTAAAATCAATGCTCAGCAAATGTATATGCACTCCCAGCTCCCAAAAGTAGGCCAAAAACAATTTATAACATATTGATTCCATTAAAACTACAGCCAAATGCATAGCAAACAAGTTTAAAAGCTTATGTATAAAGTCAAGAGCTTTCTTTTGCTAAACTATTAGCAAAATATGTGGTGGAAAAAAACTTCAGCCACTATTTCAGCTTCACTTTTCATCTAGGAGCACTTAGTAGTGCTATAATCACAGACCGTAGTCCATCTGTTTCTCTGCATCATTTGTTAGCCTCCTGTCACCCTGTCCAACCCCAGAGAGCAGCTATTATTATTTTGGGTGGTGGGTCATTCTCAGCACTGCAGTGACACTGACATGGTGGTGGTGTGTTAGTAGTGTATGTTGCATTGGTATGAGTGGGTGAGACACAGCAGAGCTGCTGAAGTTTTTAAACACTGTGTTCACTCACTGTCCACTCAATTAGACACTCCTACCTAGTTGGTCCACCTTATCGATGTAAAATCAGAGACAGAAGCTCATCTGTTGCTGCACAGTTTGTGTTGGTCATCCTCTAGTCCTTCACCAGTGGTCATAGGACACTGTTGTCTGGATATTTCTGGTTGGTGGACTATTATCAGTCCAGCAGCAATGCTATACCTGATCCAAGTTGTCCCCAAAACCTTATAACTTTCAATGAGTTTAAAAATATCTTATTCTGAGGCATTTTGGAGCATTTCTATTGGTCCATTCATCATGAAATTCTGAAATGATGTAAAGAACAACTACCAGATTCACATTATTTCAGCAAGTGTAAAATGGAGATAAGGTGGCAAATGGAGAAAGTGCTTTTATAAGACATATATAGCCAAGCAAATACAAAACTATTGGATCAAAAAAACTACAGCAGATTCCTATTGAACGACTGTAGGCTCCGATTAGGCTCCAATCTTGCCTTCTTGGCTTTCATTTTGCACTAAAATCAAAAGCTAAAGCTCAAAGTGAGAGGTGTGGGAGAACATTAAAGCAGTCCAACAAATCAGAATGAAGTTAAACACAAAAAGAGAATTAGAGATTCTAATTCTCTAATTAGAAGTGTGAAGTGCTTCTAAAATAGAAGTAGATTATTGTCATCACAAATATGCTTGAGTGTTCACAGTGCTCTGAAAATATGGCCATTCATTTCCCCTGTATGTATATATTTCTCACTCTAAATGGTTCCAGATCTCTCTTCATGATAGATGTAATATAAGGCGAGGAGAAAATGAGGAAAACACGAGGAGACACTAACAATAATAATTTTTTTTTTAGATTTTGAATGAAAAAACATTTGGCAACACCTGTGTTACCCATGTAAAAATATTCCTAAAATTCCTAAAACTTGGGATCAGTCTTTCATGTTGTTGTGGAGGGGTTTTGGCTCTCTTCACTGTAGAATTGCTGTCACATTGGAGGGCTGTCAAGCATGAAGTGTGGTCAACCTGTGGACTTTGACTGGGTTACTTGCTCTTACGCTTTAGATAATTGTATGCCTGCATAACTCAATTGTGCTTGAGCCTCAGGTCATGGATTCTCAGATAGACTAAAGCAGGATTAATGGTTATGTCAATTATGGCTTGTCGTGCAGTCCTTGTCCTGAAGCAGCAAAAACACACCATAACGCCACCGCCAGAAACCAGCATTTCTATTTCAGGTTCCTTTATACCTCAGTGTGTGATGACACTGGCATGCAGTTTACATTAAGGGTTGGGGGACAATTGTGTGAATGAATGTTGTTTTTTTTTTTTTTTACCAATTCAGCACTAAATGATGACCCTACCCACTAAAATAGCACTGCTTATGCCCAATTTCCTAGTTAGAAATCCCTGCTTCTGGTTTTCACCACATTTTACTGATATGTGCCCTATTTCTCAAGCATTATGAGATGATTTTACTAGTAAAGTGAATATGTGATGTTTGCCTAATCATTTAATAATCATCTTTTATTTCTGTATTAAGCACGTTGGTGATCTGTTATATGTATGTGTGTGTGTGTATGTGTTAACTCAAGCTCAGTTTTGGAGGAATTCCTCTTCCTGGCAAACCTGGGACCTTTCTGCGTGAGAATTTTCATGGGTGTTTGGAGAACCTCTACTACAATGGAGTCAATGTCATCGATATGGCCAAGAGACGCAAACCTCAGATCTACACTGTGGTGGGTGTCTGTATTTACCTGTATTTACCCTTTGAATCCAAATGTTCAAATGTTATAGCACATTTCTATAACACTTGTTTTACAGTGAAAAACCACTACTAAAACTAAGTCTTCAGCTGGGGCCATGAATGTCAAAAGTTGTGGAAAAAAAAAAGATTTGTTATAATTGATAATTTATTTTAATAGGGCTCCATGCTAGGGCCCCAACACATAGTAGTCAGTGTTATAAGCTAACACTGATGCTCACAATTGCACTTTTTTTGCAATTCTAAATTATACACAAACATGTAAAGCTTGTAGCTTACCTTTATTTAAAGGTTCTAACATACATAATACTATATTTACCTTCCCATGTTGCATTTCAGTGATTTTCATAAAAAGTTGACTATTTTTCATTTCTAACAACTCACTGAAACCTGACTGAACCTCTGTTTGTATTCAAAGTCAGTTCCATATCTAGAACTGGTTCTGGATATACCTTCCTACACACTTTCTTACCCCACTTTCTAACTCCACCTGATCTATTTAATTAGTGTCTTTACAGTTCCTGGATTAGCTGAATGAAGTGTCCCAGATTTGAGTTTGAGGTGAAACCTGCAGTGTAAGGGTGAATGACCATTAGTCTAGATAGGTGCTATTTCCCCTCCCTAAATTGGTCTTCCTATGTTTGTAGTTAATCTAACAAGAAAGCCCTTCAGCTTAATTCCTGAAGGCCTAACTAATGAAACGTGCTTGACTACAGAAAAATATTGTAAACGTTAAACCATTAAATTTTTTTGTTCTGAAGACCTACACAGCAAATTTGTCAGTGTTAAATTAACACAGGGTGGCTCAGTGGTCTGGTGTGCTACGACTATGCCCTGGGTGTCACGAATTTGAATCCTGAGCCATGCCACTTTGCCATCAGCAGACAGAGTCTGAGAGAGCACAATTAGCATTGCTCTCTCTGGGTGGGTAGTTGGTGCTCTCTCCCCTCATCATTCCTAAGCGATGTTGGCCTGGCACAGATGCCTGTTAGCTGGTTTGGTGGACATTGGGACCTGCTGCTTTTTTCTGAGTGTGTTGGCTGCCCATCAATACCACTTCTGTAGTAGTTTTGAATGTGTCAGAGCTTACATGTGTTAAGTTTTTACCCTCCTAGTATTGGGAGAATTGCTGGTGCTAGGAGGAACTATGAATGGGTCAATCTGCAGTACCAAAATTGGGAGAAAAAGGGAAAAAGTTGACAAACAAAATTATATTCTGAAGAAATCTACATTGTTGGTGTTACATGAACACTGTGGATGTTAAAATATGTTCAAATCCTGGAAAGTTTTCTTTTTAAACATATTGCATTTAGTTTAGGTGTTTATACCACAATGTGTGCTATAGAAACACCATGGTAAAAATCTTAATGCTTTTAAAACAAATGCATTTCTTCTCTGTTTTGTGTTTAATTACTAGTACAGTCAACCTTTCTGCAGTCTGTTCTCAAATTGGAGAAGAAGTCAGCTTAACAAAGTGGTACAGAAAGCTGTTATAATACTAAACATCAGATTTTACAGTGTACCTCTTTTAGCGTATCACTGGCATCTTCATAAAGACAGTTGCCGCTACAGATCTCGGAGCAGAATCCTGTGTTAATATGACCTCTGTCAAGTTAGCTTGCAAACATAATGTTTTTGTAACTGTAAAAACACTTGTGTTGGTTTGTATGTGTGACCCCACGTGCAGTCAGCTGGTTTCTGTGGAGTCATTTTTTAATTGGAGTGATAGCTCTTCATATAACCACAGTGTGAAGATCAAGATGGTGTGTGTTTCATTTGGTGTGCGTGTGGGTTGCCATGTTCATGTAACTGTAAAAGAGGCTTTTTTCGGGTCTAATTAACAGTACTAGTCGCTCTCTCTCTCTCTCGCTTGCTAGCTCTCTCTCTCTCTCCCTCTCTCTCTCTATCTTTCACACACATTCTCACTTTCTCTCTCCCTGGGGGGCCTTATAATCTGCACACTTTAACAGCTCCTTCACTTATCTCCATTAGAGGCCAAGTGGAAAGTATTCTAGGCCTGTTTTTCAGCTCAAAGCTGACTTTTAAAGCTAAAACTATATTATATCAGAGAAATAAAGCCACATAATTCAAATACTTAAGTGCTTTAAAAAGCGCTCCTGTCTACTAACACTCCGCTCGGTTTCCTCATGGCATATATTTTGCCTTGAAGTACCTAATGCTACATTTCGGAATCCTAGCTTGTGGAAGCAAAGGGAGAAATGCTGTCTAAAGTACAGACTGTAAACTTTCAAGTGATGTTTGTAAGTAGAATAGGCTGCGTGAATGCTGAATTTGTTGAAAGGTTATTGTACCATTCGGTTCTCTGGAAAGAAATTCTGTCCTTTGCATTTTTGCAGTGCCTTTCATTTGTTGACACCAGAACAAAGAGAAGAACGTCAGATGTGCCAACTTGAAGCTGTCAATTCAGAGTGTGGATTGAATGTTAATGTAATTCATTACATAAATCTGCTGTTAATTAGGTAGTTATGTAATTACATATGAATGATTATGTAATGTATTCATTGAATGCAAACACCAAGAAACAACTGGGAAAATACATTTCCGAAGCATCAAAACACCACATTGTTTTGACAGTAGCAATCTGTAAAACTATGCAAATTCAAAAATAAAAGTGGACTCTCCAGATCACAACCACAAATTACCAGAGATATACACATTTTGTTTAGTTAATTAATTTTGGCCATTAATTAAACAATATAGATGTACAGTACTGTTTTTTTTATTGCACATATATATAATGTAAAAGTGTTTCAGTCTAGGCTTGTGTTTAAGCACAATACAGGTCAGTATATATCAGTCCTAAAGGCATAAACATTTGAAAAATGGCTGAATATGGAGTATTGAACCATGTTGAAATTAGTATATTAAATATGCCTATGTGCATCTCATATGTATCAATATATGTATTTGTTGCTTTATTTATTTATTTATTTATTTATATTTGCATTTTTTCTGTTATTTTTGTTTGGCATGTTTTTTCATCCAGAACTCCAAAGCCATTGAACTTTAAATGGCATACTGGCTTCCAGTACCTTTTAGAAGTCTGTACACACGAGCAATCTCAAATACTGTCTGTATTGCACTATCCAGTAAATTGCAGGCAGGTGTGTGTACTCAGTTAGCAGTGCTGAGACTAGTTTGTAACTAGCTGATGCGGACCGCTTGAGCATTAATGGCTTGAGCTGAATCATTTCCTACATGAAGAATTAATGCTGCAACATTGAGCAACTTTTTTGCTGCTTTTCCCCACCATTCTCTTTTTCACACCCACTCTGCCATCCCCGTCCTCTACATGCATCTATCTTCTTATTGCTCTCCACCTGCTTCTACCCATCCCACTCTTTAATTGGATGCCTCTTTTCCCTCTCCCACTCTTCCTCTCATGTCTACGCATCTATCTTTTCTCTTCTACTCCTCCTCCACCATCCCTGCTCGCGTTTTCATCACCCTTGTGTTTTTTTCCCTTACGACCTTATGCCTTCTCTTTCATCTGTTACTCCGCCTCGTCCCTCTCTCCAACCTATACATCTCTCACACTGAGATGTACCTTATTTGTGCTGTTAATTATATTATATTAAAAACAGTCACCTGCAGAATTATTGGTATCCAGCTGGGAAGCTGCATGTTTATATTTGTACACTGCATTTTGACCAAAAAAGTTATTGGCATTCCTGTTATTACTTCTCTGTTGAGAGAAACAGCACTGAGCTGCTTTCTGCAATGCTTAACAAGCTTGGAGAACATGTGTTGAGAGATCTTGGACCATTACTTCATACAGAGCAATTCCACTTTCTAAGTATTTTTGGGTGTTCATTTGTGGCCTGCTCTCCTCAATGCACTCCACAGTTTTTCAGTTGGGTCCAAATTTAAAAGGCTGAGAGGGAGCCTGAAAGTGTCCTTGCGAAACCTTGTTTTTCTGATCCCACAACCATTTCTGGGTAGATTTTGATGCATGTTTGTGATCATTATCTTTCTAAAGGTCCACCCACAGCCAAGTCCCAGCCTTCTGGCAGAGGCAGACAGTTTTGGACTAAAAACTACCAGGATTTAGTGAAATTCATTATGCCATTGATTTTCACAAGAGCTGCTGGACCACTAGCAGCAAAATAGGCCCAAAGCATCAATGAAGCACCACTAGCAAGTGCTTCTATTTTTATGCCTTCCCCCTTTTTTTTTTTTTTGCCAAACATGACTCTCTGATCAGACCACGTCACATAAGTCCATTTGTAGTCCCAATGACATTTTGTAAAGTTCAGGCGTGGCTTTTGTGGCTTTGTCTTAGAAAAGCTTTCTTTCATGGAACTTCATAGATGTGGTATCAGATGCGTGGTACCAGGTGCATTTGTATAAACACAGATTGTCCATAATGTTTACTCAACCTCCTTGTTTTTACACTCATTGTCCATTATTTCAGCTCCACTCACCATATAGGAGCAGGTTGTAGTTCTATAATCACAGACTGTAGTCCATCTGTATCTCCGCCTACTTTTATCTTGTTCTTCAACGAACAGAACCACACAGAACCAAATGCTGTCCTGTATCTGTAAGATATATCTAGACCATTCTGATTTTGGTTCCCTCAGGGTAACGTGACATTCTCGTGCTCTGAGTCGCAGCCGGTTGCCGTGACGTTTCTGAATTCCACCGCCAGTTTTCTTGCCCTGCCCGCTGACCCTGGAGTGGAGGGGCTGTCCGTACGGCTCCAGTTCCGCACATGGACCCGGAACGGACGATTGTTGTCTGTGCCGCTGACTCGTGGCCCAGAGCCTGTCTCTCTCGTTCTGCAGCTCAGCGAGGGGTCGCTCCTGCTCTCCCTCAGAGGACCCCTACAGCACTCAGCTCAAGTCTCTACTGGTAAGAGAATCGATAGTTCGTCCACAGCAATCCCACAAAACTTGCATTCAGTGTTTTCGTTGCAAGTTAAACTACCCCTGGTCAAATTTGAGGTAATTCTTGAATTTTTTAGCTAAAACAAATATACATCTTCTACACAGAATCTAGATATATCTGCATACTTTAATACAGTAAGTACTGTTTATTTGCACAGTTTAACATAGTTGAAGAAAAAAAAAGAGGTAAGATTCCTCAGGTGCCCTGCCAGAAGCTGGTGTCTGGCTGTGCCCCAGCCACATTTATAAAAACAGTCTGTCAATTAATGCAAATAATTCAGTATTTGTAATGAATAAGTCATAAAAAAGTTATGAAGTAGGCATTTTATGCATACATTATTAAATAAAGATGAAGATGCATAAATCCACATACTTTTTATGTTTAATAGCATCTTACTATTGAGCTGTGTGGCAATTGCCTACAGTTAAAAATGACATTGTAATTTGTTAATTAAAAAAAAAAAAAAAAACTTTTTGGACTGTATAATGTACACTACACCAGGTGGTTAGTTTTAGAGACCGTAATAGTGAAGAAGGAATCTCTGCTTTAGGAATTTTCAAAATATCTAGCAAAACCTCTTTAGATCATATTAGGAAAAGTAAGGAATGCCAGGTGAAGAAAAAAAAATCAAAGAGGCAAAATACAGTAGATCAAAAGTGTGAAAGGCGTTCAAGGGCAGCTCAGAGTAAAATGATAGAAGCCTAAAATAGATGGGTAAACAGCATACAAAATTTAAGGACTCTCTCTCTCTGTCTTTCTCTATCAAAAAAAAAAAAAAAAAAAAAAAAAATATGTGGACGTGACGTGATTTTTTGTTTTTTGCCTCTGTACACCTCCTTAATGGATTTGTGATTGAAGTGATTTTACATAATCCTTCTCTTTCACAGACTCCACAGTACTTGGACAAATTTGGATCATAATTATTATTGTTTTCTAATATTTCAAAGCAATGACTTTGCTGTCAATGATTGCCTAAAGTCTGGAACACATGGACATCACCAAATGCTCAGTTTCCTTTGAGATGCTTTGTCAGCCCTTTACTGCATGCATATGCCATTGCTGCTTGTTTGTGGCCATACTTTCCCATACCATAATAGCGCATCCACCATGTTTGACAAATGATGAACCTGTCCTTTTCTTCCAAAGAATCTTGCTTCAGTTTTGACAGGCCTTTAAAGCATCTCTTGATTGTAGACTTTGATAATGCTACGCCAACCTCTTTGAGAATGTTCTTGACTTCCTTCTTGAATTCCTGTGAACATCCACTTTATGGGTGTTCTGTAACTCAAGACCTTTCTCTTGCTCTGTACTTGATGCTTAGTTCTGCTTACATTTACTGATAAGCACTAAATCAAATTAAAGTCACATTCAAAAATATAGACAATAGATGTGGCTGTAACACAACTGCATTGCTTTTAATGAGGGACCCTCCAGCTTGTATCCATTTGAAAATTGGGCAGCTGAAATTGAGCAAGACACTTAGATTCAGCAAAATTAGCAGTGTTAAATCAGCAACTCAGGAGTTAATACTGTTGTGGAGCATCTATGCTCGGCATATGGTCAGCATTAAAATTAGTTTGCAGTGTATAATGTTTCACACACCAGTGTTGTTCATAATTAACACATCTAGGGCCATTTAAAACACCTGATGTCTATTAGCATTTATTAGCATCACTAATAAAATATTCTTTTTAGCATTAATCCATATGTATTGGAGTGGATGCTAATTAAGACTATGCTTGTTTTCTGCTATGTGTGCATGTGTGAATCTTTACATTATACTTTTGAAACTGTGCTGAGATAGACAGAGACACATGAAGTAGGGGGTGCTGAGGGGTCTGCTGCACCCCTGCATTTTAGGATTGTTTAAATTGAAATGCTAAAAACGTAAAAAAAGAATAATCTGAGTACAGTAAATAAAGTGTGGGTTTGAAATGTGACAGCAAAGCAAGAGCTTAAGAAACCAGAGCTGCTTTGCACATCAAGAAAAATCAATTCTGATACTGCAAACTGTTCAACTAAAATGCAAGAACGGTAGTTCAGAGTGTTGTGTGTGTTGAATCTTGTGGGATGCCTTAACCCCTTGAACCCTAGGTTTGTTATTAAGCTATTATTCCTAAAGCAGACACTATTGTGGATTACTTGGTGACAGTTTAGAATAGCTTGTAGCTTGTAAAGTCCCACAGGGTTCTATTTTGGGGCCTATGACACTAATGTTAATTATCTCAGCAATATGGTTATGAGAGTGACAATGTGTGGGCTTACATACACAGGGGTTAATATTGGCACATACTGTTTTTACATGACAGTTATATGTGTGGATGGGTTTACTGCTTCTACTTGGACACGTTAAATAAGCGAACTATTTTCACACTCTGCGTACACTTCAGCTAATCAAAGTTTATAGATATATTTAATCCATCTTTCTCCCTCCAGCGAGAGATGTGCTATATGTCTTTTCAGCACTCTAGGTTCTACTGTAGCCCACTCAGGATTAGGGCCTGTGTAGCTAATCCCATGTGAATCTGAGCCATCGTTGTCCGATCCCGACTTCCGTCGAACACCTTAAATCAATGAGAACTACAGTCCAGCCTAAGCAAATCTAAAC